>NW_022280038.1:7040892-7042142 GCF_004355925.1 Anarrhichthys ocellatus
GGGGGGGGCTGTAAGATGTAAGCAACCCACCTGACCCATCCAGAAACACGGACCCCGTCTCGTTTACCATGCTTTGTGGGTGTGACGTCTTTTTTGCCATTTCATCCTCATTCAAATCTATACAACCAATGTGTTTATGATTAAATTGTGTAACAGAGCACATCAGGATTGTGTCTTTACACAGAGAGTGTAGATAAGTCTGTCTTTATCAACAAAATCAGAATGTACGAGACATTACGAGGGGACGCTCAAAGTTTACAAAGTTCAGAGGTTACTGCACAACATGTACTTTTCATTTACCGCACAAGCTCTCGAGTGGGAGGTGCGGTGATTTAAACTTGCACAATAACAATGCTACCCCAAGGGCCTTCTCAAAAGTACAAAGTGCATTGATTGCAGTAACATATAGCTGACAATGTTAGAGTCAGACTTACTTTTTATTTTACTAGAATGTGTGGTTGTTTTTAACTTTTTAGCTTTTTTCCACTAACAACACTTTCCAAAGTTTTAATATAACATGACCAACTTGAAAGAATGTTATTATGGCAAATAGCAAAACATATTTTGGAGAAATATATTCATATGTTTCAGTAATGATTACGAGTGATCATTGAGGTAAAAGGGAGACAAATGTGGGAGATGGAGGAGAGAAATCTGCATTAACAATGGAAGAAAGCCAGGAGGGGAAAAATAGCAACTCAGGGGGCAAAGAAAGCATAAACACAGAAAATTATTCATAGACTAAAAGTTGTGTTGTTCGCAGGCTTGGCACAAACACTGAACGAACCTGACTGAACACACACACGCGTATACAATACACACTTGCTTGGCTTTGTGCACCGTGTTTGGGAGACACATCTCTAGAGTGTGGTGCAGTCTTCCAGTCTGCTCAATATTGCATGAGCCTCCACTAAAGTTGAACCCTGCCTTTTGTTTTAGTTAAGCAGCAAAATAAATAGAGCATAGCCACGGCATCATAGGGACAATTAAATAAACAGCAGCACAGGGTTTTAAAAAACATTGTCGTGCTAATCACTCGCTGCACTGAGAGCAGTGTGCTGTGGTACAATTAAATCACATCCATTTATTAAACTGTAAACTAAAGCCTGGGAAAGAAAGGGATGGGGGGATTAGGGAAATATTTTCTTTCTAAATGTGTAACAAGGGCACTGAGCATGCTTCACTGTAAAATGGTAAAGAGATTGTGTGTGTGTGTGTGTGTGTGTGTGTGTGTGTGTGTGTGTGTGTGT
>NW_022280038.1:7042152-7060189 GCF_004355925.1 Anarrhichthys ocellatus
GTGTGTGTGTGTGTGTGTGTGTGTGTGTGTGTGTGTGTGTGTGTGTGCGCGCGTATGATGGAGGCACTTCTCAAGCTCAAGACTTTAAAACAGCACCAGGGATATTTGAAATAATAACTGATGCAAAACAGCGGATTTGAAAAGGGATTTATTCGGTTCTGCATCAAAACCGGTGAGTCAGCCTTTATTCCATAAACCAAAGCTTATCTGTCTGTTAGGATGGGTATGATAATACTGTACCAAAGAATAGACAGGAAAGAGAGGGGGGAGGCACGCACATATTTAGGAGGGTGTCATGTTTCAACATTTTTCTGGAGGCCTTTTCCTGCATGTAGCAAACTAGGAGCTAGCGTGATAAAATGGAATACTTCTTATCATTTGTGGCATTGTTATGGCTAGGTGACCTCGTTTGAATGGAGCATAGTGTGCACAGCGCTCCCACGTTACCTTAGACAGCAGAGAAAATGGGTGATTAGCTACTAAGCGACCCAACGGTGAACTGTTATGTGATGGAATACCGTGTTGTAAAATGTTGAAAGGGTTGCCAGCACTCACAGCTAAATGCTAATGTCAGCAAGCTAACATGCTCCAACGACAATGCTAACATGCTAATGTGAGCTATATATAATGTCGACTAGGGATGGGGGAAAAATTGATACAGCATCGTATCGCGATATTTTATCGTAACGTTGACATCAACAGCTGTTGTTATTAACTATGGAGCAAAGCCATATGGAGGTTCCATTGTGGTGCGTTCAAGTTCCATTCAGTAAATATGACTATTAAGTAAATTATTAAATTATCATGATGTGTTCAAATGTAATCTTGTGAGAAACTTTAACTCCAGTTGCTTGAGGGGAGATGTTTTCACAGCAACATAATTAGATATTAGAGCGTGAATATGACCTGTTTAACCCCCCAACACTATATATTTCTAAGCAGCTTATAATACATAATTAAAATTGCTGATTTGAATTGTGTGTTTTTTTGCAAATCACCACTATAAATGACTTAATTAAACAAAGTAAAGTAAATTAGTTGATGATAATAAATATTTGACCATAGGCGTCTTTTGAAATGAACTGAAGTGAGATGAACAGAGTGAAAACTTTATCTTATTAGCAAAACTGATGTTGACAAACTGCATAATTTGCAAAAAAAAGAAGGTAATAAATCGCAATATATCGCAATGTTTGATATCGCAATACTCAGCATATCGCAATATCACAATAATATTGTATCGTAACTTTGATATCGTGATAATACCGTATCGTGGGGCCTGTGGTGATTCCCATGTTTACTATGTTAAACCTCTTAGTTTACCACACTAATATCTTCTAATTAGGACAAAACACAAAGTACAGCTAAGGCTGATGGGAGAACCAATATTTTTTCAGGTATTTGTTCATAAATTTTTATTTTCACCTGATGATTGCGCCAGATGAAACTTCGGAGGATCACCAAAGTTTTCACAATTCTTATTGAAAAAAAATGATGTCTGCACCAACTTTTATGGCAATCCAATAATCGTTTACACTCGGGAAAAGTCGAGGTACAACCAAGTCAGTCGGATACATCGTCTCTGGAATAATAAACGTGTGTCACTGGCATGGCTAAAAAGATCAAGAAGAAGATTAAAAGTTCAAATTGGCAACTATTGGTTACTCCTACTTATTAAGAAGCGAAGCTGATTTCTTGCTCTATTGTCGATCTGCATTAATATTACAGGTCTTCAGAAAGCGTCCTCAATTACAGTAATGTCAGGGTATGTGTCTTTGGTTTATTTCTCAAACAAGTGACAACACTCCAACACAATTAGCCATCTATTCACTCAGATATATATATCGTTTCCATTATTTGATTGTATTTGCTTCAAAGCAGATGCAACAAGTACATAATTATGGCTGTAATTAAGCTGCAAAAACACAAGCCCTGCCACATGAGCACCTTTGAAACAATGAGTGCTCGATTCATTAGCATCTGCTGTAAGCTTATTAATCATCTAACAGGCAATTAGCAAGCTGTTACCATTGGCGGCTGGTATGTAAATATATTCCTGGGTTAATTTCTTCCTCAGATAATAGAGGAAACATTATGAAAATTAGCTCTTCCACTATGTAAATGATCTATGCCGTTAATTGCGCTGCACTGTTTCAACTTGGATCGGCAAATGGCAGTGTGATGGGCTGGCACTGAGGTTATATGCCAGGCTGCCGGGGGAATGAAACCGGTAGGCATCACGCTGCAGCCTGCATGACAATTTATGGGGTGTTCAAATGCCTTCCGCCAGCCCTTCTGTCAAATAGATAATAAACCTTGGCTAGCAGAGGTGGGCCCAGAGGGACTGGCCATGTGTGAAAGAGTGGGGGAGTAAAAGCAATATATGAAGGGAGGGGGGGTTCTAGACCTCATACGCACCGAATGAGACCACTCCACATGCTCACAACACCAGCATATATTACGCCCAAGATAGATATTGGGGAAAAGACAAAAACAGCTGAAAAAAATACCTAAAAGTGGTAACTCTCACAAATACACCCTATTTCCCATTAACAAATGTGTCTTCACTGCACATGTGCACATGTCCCATGCCATTGCTACACTAACAGGATATCAAGCCATGCTGAGAGGATTTTCTGCCAATCTACTGCCGAATTCACAGCACAACAGCACTAATGACACTCGGGCCCGACATCCATCACGGCAATGTTCATAAAGCCTCTGCCAACATGTAGCTTCCCTTCGGCCCTTGGTGCTAATCTATGCAGTGCAGGCGCGGAGAAGCCATTACAGCTCTGAATACGTGATGAGGCTCACAGCTAATACTCCTCTCCACACCAGGGGGAGGTTGGAGGACGAGAGGCAATATAATTGAGGCCAGGAGGCAGATTGTGATCTATTGACATTAAGCTGGGGTTCTTAATCTGACAGTTGTCCCCTCAGAGATGTTGACAGACAGCTGGGTGGGCAGTCACAGCCTTTAACATGGATGCGCGCCACGTAGCCCTGACTGCAATATTCACAACACCACCCGCTATCCCCGGTGTCAGTCGTCTTTCTGTTTACCTTGAATGCACCAGGGGGTTATTGACTGTGCAGCCTTAGAACAAAAAACAAAGTGATGAGCAAAAACCTTCACATATGTGAGCCTCCTGTGCTGCAAAGATGAGTAAATATATGCTTGAGCTACAAACACTTGATGCTAAATGCTGTCAATTTCTGCACAAAATTCATTCCAACTTGGGGAAAAAACTGTAGTGACCTATTCAGATTCTAAATAGTCTCTGAGTGCAACCGATTGTTTGGAGTAGTTTGCCTTTTTCACTTATACCATTTCACTTTTTCCACTGGATGCTGAATATACTTTTGTCAATAAGTCATCGAGCATTAGAGGTTCTCGACAACACTGCAAGCACTTCCTGCTCCGAATGGGCCACGCCCAAAACAGGCATTGCACTGTAATAAAATGGCTGTATTATACTTTACATACACATGTATGCATGCAGTGTGCAATTCATTCATTCTTAAAATTGCACACACACCGCTCTGTAAAAGAAAAAACACACGCATACTTTCACACAAACCACTCTGCTGTCTGTGGTGTGCAGCCAATTAGATTACGTCTTTGAGTCACACGCTAAATGGCTCCACCGCTTAAGTGTTCCCAAACGGCAGCCATTTTTTCCACTGTCTTGGGTGCGCCGCGTAGTGATGTGTGGCCCATTCAGCAGCAACATGGAGCCCTTGTATATTTAAATATCCGTGACTACAGGGCATGTTATTTTCCCCACATGTTCCAGGGTTTGCCTGCAGAGCGAACTGATTTATTGACGCTCAGTGACATGGGGAGGAGATAGCAGATAGCGTAGCGGGAATCCAATGCACCACAACTGATGTGAAAAGCAGCCCAGCGTCTGAAATCATTTGCAGTTGCACTCCCAAGGCCCCAGTGATTTAAAGAGACATACTTCAGAGGGCCTCGGTGCCTGGCAGGGAAATGAAGTCACATCACATTAGAACCAAAGACGGTCCGGTGGAATCAATCCAGGCACATCACTGTTTCAAGGTTTCATTTTCTGTCCAAGATACTTCATAGTGGGCTATTGAGTTTCGCTTTGCACAGCCCTCACATTTACATCACAGCATGTTCGAACATCATTTAATGGCACGGGTACCTTGAACTGTCAGGCTGAACCAGTCCACAGGAAAAATTCCCAATGTATCTAAAAACAGGTTCATTTGCGACAGCCACATTGATGGAAACTTCGACCTCTCCTTTTAAAATCCTCTACCGTGCAATCAATGTGGAGTTTGAGTAATACCAGGCCCATTAGAGCAAACCAAATTGCTGCGGGAGGCAGGGAAAGAGTGTCGTCTATTGTGGGAAACGATTGCTTAATATAGCAGCAGGGGCTTGAAGGAGTGCTTACCAGAGCACAATCCACTAAAATCAATAGCAACAGTCAGGCGATATTGTTTCAAACGAGGAAAAAGTGCGGCTACGATAAAAAGCACTCAATATTGGTGTCTGGACTGGTGAGACGCTGAGTCAGGAGTCAGGAGTAAGTAATGCAGTGCTGGAGGGAAAGATGGAGGGAGGGAGGAGAGGATAAAGGGGTAGAAACACTGTGAGCAAGCTCCATCCATCCTGAAGGTCAGTCAACTTTTCAGGTTACAGACATTAAATCCATCCCTTTCAATCCATTTCCCATTAGACAATTAATGAGCTCATGTTTTGAATTATTTTGGATTTTTATGTTTTCAGTTTAGATGGGTGGCTGACATGAAATACTGAAGCATAACAGGTCTCTAAAAGAAAGGAATAGATGACTACATGTAACACAAGCAGGCCATTTTTTCTGCTGTCTCGTATATTGTTCATGTCTTAAAATAATCATGAGAAACTCTATACAGATTCTATTCTGTTAACAACTGCAATCCAATCTTTCTTGACATGAGTGCGTGCCTACAGTCACTCCTGTGTGATGTATTTTTTTGGTATTTTAAAGAAGTACTTATCCTGTGCCTTAAGGTTGTCTAAGCTTTTTGAAGTACAATGTGAGACAGGAGCAATTAGCCTCTACTCATCTCGACGGAAAACCCAGAAAATATGAATCATTTTTTTCCCACCTGTCTCTCCAGCACTGGTTCAGTTTTAAGTCTAAACTGACTTTAAGTTTCAGGTGTCACAATGAATCTAAATAGTTTTTATATTAAGTCTTAGATTAAAATGACAAACTAGTCATTGTCAACCTAAAAACAATGTATTAACCTGCATTATTTAGTTTACTTTTGGGGCAGCACAACAAGCTATAAATACAACGGCAAACATGTTCACACACAGTAGAGGAAGAAAAGACGTGTTTCTAGCCACCTGGCCAATGTCAGTCCAGCATTCAATTTCCTTTTAGCTCTGGTTTGGTCTCCACCAACTCTTTGGGGAAATATGTCAACTTTGTCCGTCTGCTGTTTGGTGCTGAATAGGTAGCGTGCAGTTGAGGTTTTTTTTGCTTAAAAGAACTGCCTGCAGGGTGTAGAGGTCTACTTTCTTCTTCTGTCACATTTGCTATTTCATCATTAGCGACTGAAAGAGGACAATCATTGCTAGCACGACTAAGAGGTTGCTTACCAGAAAACAACCAACTAACACCTTTGTTTTTCTGCCGAGGACAGTCTTGTTGCTGATGTATAGCATGTTGTTTAAGAAAACTTCAGTACATTTTAAAGGTGAAAAAATATTATTCCTCCTACAATCCACACTCTGGTTTGTGTGTTTTGACAGAAGGAGAATCTCTCTTTGAGCTCCAGCCTGGAGTCCAGCTCACCTCATCAGTATGTATGTGCCCTCTTCATCCTCTTCATCCCCCCCCCCCACAACAACAGAGGCAGCAGGATGAAAGGGTGAACGGGATCCCTCAATAAAACAGAGCTGGATGGAGCCTTGTGCAGCCGCATTCCCTTCATTCTGGACCTGATATTTGTTGAGCGCAGACAGCAGGACTCTTCAAAGGCAGGGAACATTCCTGCAGGCCTCCTCAGATCTGAGACTAGCCTGCCCTCGCTGCACCCACCATACATATTCACACATATTCACTCACACACATCAGTGAAAACAAACCTTCAATCCCTTATTTGCTCTACGGCTCTGTCAGTTCATTAGTTTGCATCATGAATGTGTGTCTTTGTTGAAAAAGACGTTAATCTCTGGATGATTTTCCATTAACATTTAAGAATGTCTGCAGATGTGCAACTGTGCGTCTTCACACGACTGTGAATGTACTAGTCACCGACAGTGTTATTTCCTACCACGAAGCAACAAACACATTGATGCTTTTGGTGGCAGCAGTGTTAAAGCAATCACAGGGCTATAATTACACATACACTGTCGAAAGATAATTGTTTCACCATAGAGCATTTACACAGTGGCCATAACATGTTCTTTGTTCACTGACACATCATTATACTCTATGTTCACAGTTTATTTAGGTTTGTAGTTGTCTGTTAACGACTGAATCAGTAAGCATACTGTACAACGAATGCAAAAAAATAAGGATCAGAAGAAAAATTAACAGTATTAAAAAGACTCCCTCTGGGCATTAAGGGAGACACAATGTGCATTGTAGAAGATTGACCAGAGACCAGACTAACAACAAACAAATACACTAAAAAATGCACTAAAATGAATTTCCATCATTAGAATCTGAGTTAACTGAAAGACAATACTGTTTTTACCCAGATAGCCTTTTTAAGGATTGATCGTTTTACAGGAGGTGCAACCTAGAGGTGTTAAATGAGCTCAGCTTCACATTGACTAAATCCATCCTTGTTGAGTGAGACAACATTCGTGAATGTCATCTGAGTCATTTTCCACTTTTCATCAACTTCAATCATCACTGAGTAATTATTTTTACACCAGATACTGTAGCTGTACAGTAACAGTGAAAAAATAAAATCTGTGCATAGCCTGAAGGTGCGTGACTACGTGCTGTTCACTTTAAGCAGAGTAGCAGTAGTTCTGCCGGTGCATGTGCACGGCACTAACAACATATTAGCCCTGTTGTTTACCTCCAGGCTCAGCTTTCCTGGAGGCTACTAAATTAGCATTGGCCTGTGCAGCAATATGCAATTAAGTCCAGTCTGCACCATGTCACAGGCGGATCAACACCATGCAAAGTCATGCCAATTGGCTTAGCACTAAGCCTGTTTGAAGTGTGCTAGATAGTGGCGCTGGCTTGTGACTGATACACAAATCTGGCCACTTCAAAGGGACGCCCGAGCAGCCTAACCTTCGCTTTCGTAGTACATCAGTGATTCATTCATTCAGGAGCTACCCTACAGTTGATTACTGAGGTTTCTCAATGAGGCAGCATCATTGTGGCGGAGGACTGCTGGTTCAAAATTCCAGCAGAAGAAATCTGGGTAAAAGAAGTGAAAGAGAAACACTATTCCCTTCCTGAACAACAGCTGCCAAAGTATCTTCAGGCAAGGCACAAAACTTCTGATCACTGCGGTGGAGCTAACAACAGTGAGAATTGACAAACAAATGGGTTACACTGAGGTGTGTACTGCACCAATATGAAGCATTCATTTTATATTATTGGCGTACATTCCACCAAACCGCAAGATATAATGCAGCATGAAATAAATGCACTACATTGTTGTCAAATTCAGGCAGCTTGTGGGGCATTTCTCACTCTTTCCCCCCCCCTCAGCCTGTTAAGATATTTCAGGAAGACTTTCAAGTACCTGAATTTGGATCTGCTTCTGTTTGACTGCCTGCAAAATTTGGGTATTACATTCAACCTTTTTCAGAGATGGCAACACATCTGAATTTATTTGATGGGATGATGTGCACAGGTGTGAAACTCTTGCTTGATCTCCTCTAGTCTGCCAACAGGCTGACAGTGTCTCCCTTTCTAGGAACATATTAGCATTCCTGCAGCACACACCAATCCCAATACACCGCGTTGGGTCAGAGAAATCAAAGCGGGGCACATCTGAGGAATATCACAGAGGGGACGCATGGATTAGTGTCCACAGGTTGTATCGCTAATTACAGTATAAGAGGGAAAATGGTGCTTGGCCGCTCTCTAAGGATAAGCTGTTGCCAAGTGATTGGCTGCAGGTAATCAATAGGCTCCCTGGGTGGGAGAGACTGCGGGATGGGACCCTCACTTTTGAATTTTGAGTAAAAAATTAATTTGCTTTACAGGAAAGGAAATTAAGTACTGATCTGAGTTTTTGGGGGTATGAAATACTCCCAAACTGTTTAAAAAACTGTATAAAGATTTGTATTAATACATATTCAGTTTATAAGTTAAGTTGAAGGTTGTCTTTTACTTTACCTTCAAAATAGGGCATCTCAAAACAATTCTTTCATTATTTGATATATTTCCCACAACGATTCACAAACCTAAAAATCAAGAAATGCAGACAGTCTAATATCTGTGAGATGGAAGTAGACAGCTGTGGCAGTGAAACCTGTGGATGATGACAGGAATGTTTTGTTTACAGACCACCTACTGCAACCACCCATGTCAGAAATGTCTGAGTCCTGTCTGCAGGCATAACAAAGCCTCTCAGACACACAAGCCAGCACCAAAGTAATACGATGGGAGCAGAAAAAGGACTCTTCGTAACCTCTACCCTGTCCTATTTATCCAACAAACCCCTTGCTGTGATCAGTGAACGTGTCCTCGGGGACGCCAGCAACAACAGAGCAGGTAATTGTCCCTCACCCCCTCCTGAGTCCATCATATCCACAGTGCAAAACAAGCCAGAGTCCCAACAGGATTGACCCTGATTTAAACCCAACACTTCAACCCTTTCTTTCCACTGTAGAAAGGTTCCGTTTATTACCCAACACGCACTGATGGCTCTGCATGAAGGAGGAAATGCTATGCAAGGGCAGACAGGAGTCGAAGGAAAAGGATTAGCGCGTGGGTAAGGATCGGATACAGCCTTATTTACAACTAACAATGTTTTTCTGTGGAGAAGCCAGCCTTAATTTGCTGCTTAATAACTGACTTCCGCCACCATGTTCAAATCCCCCTGAGAGGCTTTTGTGGTTTGAATTGCAATATGTCTCTGCTGCCTGCACTGCAAATTAGCCTTTCAGAAAGGCACCTCACCTTCCGGCCAGTTTGCAACACACAAAGGGGGGGTTCTGTTTTTTGTTTTTTTTCGTCTTACCTTGTGCCTTTCTGCCAGTAATAACCTTCAACTAACCTTTAAACCATTGTGAATAATTTAAATCCTATTTTCATATCAATGGAGGAGTCAAGCCAGGCAATTATCTTTTATCTGTGTACTTTGCTGTCGGAACAAAGCATAATAAAGTCTTCCCAAGAGATAAAGGGAAAGGAGAAGAGAAAGAGAGAGAGAGAGAGAGAAGAAGGAGAAAGAGACAAGGCGTGGATAGTGTAGAAAAGCCATAGGCCATGAGGGCTTACTGGAGAAAAGATAGGAGAGATGGTTGATGAGGAAAAAAGGCAGTAAGAGAATAACATTAAGAAATGTGTGGATGCTTGTGATGCTATCGAGAAGACTCCAATGAAAAGAATGAATAATTCACTAATGAGCAACAGATCTGTCATGGGAAGAAGTACTGCTTACATCTGCACTGGTTTCCGGGAAGAGGATGTGGCGGGTGCCGCATGTGTGGTTTTTGTGGCTGGTGGAAGACAGTAAAGACAGACATGACAAATTGGCAGTTCAACTAGGAATTTTGGGTCGATGTTTTCTCGGTGCGTAGGGTAGCAATACGGCCCCATTCTGTGAAACGCTGCTGTCCACACTGAAGACAGACTGTGTTAAAGCTAGGGATGGGAATCCAGAAGCATAAATTGTCCAATCCATTGGAGGATTACATTTGAAGACATGATGATAATGTTATAATTTACCTTTTCCAAATACCAATTTTTACTTAAGAGAGCTTGAACGCATCATAATGAAAGTCAATGTAACCTCTGTTAACGTTAGCTTTGACCTTTGCAGGACCCGGTTCTGTTATCACGGCAAAAAAAATCTGTGCTAGTGTCCCCTAGATGTTACGATTACGTTTACTGCTCCCCTGGAATTTCTTCCATGCCCTCGGACCCCCCTCGAGGGTCCGAGGTCCACCCACTACAGTATCACAAAGTCTTGTGGGAAACACTGAGGACTCATAGCGGAGAGGAAGAATTGGTCCAAAACGTGGCTTCATTTCTCAAAGAAAGATGACAACAGTGCTGCGTGTAATGTCTGTAAATTGATTCTAAATTATTATTATTGTTATCAGGCAGATATTCTACACTGTCTTCAGACTCAGAGGTAATAAAACAGCTGTGTATACACTGAAAACTTGTGTAGGCCTACTTTTTTTCCCAACACAGAAAATGAATCAGGAATCAATAAGGGAATCGACCGATAAGCAGAATCAATAAGGGAATCGGTATCAATACAATCTTAAATTAATCAATTCCCGTTCCTAGTTAAAGCTCATTTGTGTGTCAGGGATTTCGAGCCATGTAGTAGATGGGTGATCCCAGGGAAAAAATGGAAAGGGAGCATGAATTAAAAAAAAAAATTTGTGAAGAAGAAATTCCCCTTGGAACTCATTAAAATTCAGCAGTAGAGCAACACCCCCCTCGCTTCTCCTTTCCCCTCCCTCTCTACTTTTTTTTCCCTCTTTCCTCCATCTGTTCCAACAGCTATCGTCTCGCCTCGTTGCCTCCCTGCATGCCTCCCTGCATGCCTCCCTGGACTGTCCATGATCATTCTGATGAATTCATAAAACTTGCTGCATTCTTGATTGAGATGGAGCAGTGGAGAAAACAAGAGTGATGGAGAGAAGGAAAAAAAAAAAGCAATATCCATAACCCGTGAGGAAGGCAGAGGGGGAGGTGAAGAAGTGAATGTGTTTTGGGAGTGATGGGATGCAGAGATAACAAGAGAAAGAGGAGAGGAGATGAGGGTAGCAGCTATAGGCTTTGCAATATTAATCCATGGTGCAGAGATAAAACAGACAGGTGAGCCCTGCAAGAGAAGGCAGGATTTCCTTTATTTGAGACTGACTGCAGGGCACGTTATTGGAAGAGCTGCCATTTTTGAACCAAGACCAAACTTTCCCTGACTTGCATCTGCCTACTTTACCAAAATCCCTGAATAGTAGACCAGAGGCAGAGCTCACAAAACCCAGGATCAGATCACACAAGGGTATTGAGCTCTTCCCTGAAGCCACATGGTGGAGACATGCAAAAGCACACGGCGTAGTGTCATTTGTGTTTCGTGTTCACAACAACTCAACGATAACAAATCCCAACTGACATCCATCGTACAATTGCTGCAAATCAATACAAATTGCAGCTTATTTCTGAAATAGCGGCATAGTATTCTGCAGAGCGTTGTAGTGGAGGCTAACATCCTTGCGACTAACATCAGAAATGAAATACATCATAAAGCTGCAGAAGAAATTAGCAGAATGCCACATTATCTAACGAGTGGGTGATTGAATAAACTGTCATATAGTAATTACATAGACAATGCAGACATGATGTGTCACAAATGTTATAATTCAACACAGGTTACAGTGATTTATCGAGCACATTGTACACACGCTTCAAGGAAATTATTGACAGTAGTATGCCGTAACTGTATGCTGGGTCGTGACCGAAAGGACAAGGTCACGGCTACAAGCGGCCGAAATGAGCTTCCTCTGCAGGGTGGCCGGGCTCAGCCTTAGAGATAGGGTAAGGAGCTCGGTGATCAGGAGGGAGCTTGGAGTCGAGCCGCTACTCCTTGGTGTCGAAAGGAGTCAGCTGAGGTGGTTCGGGCATCTAATTAGGATGCCTCCTGGACGCCTCCCACTGGAGGTTTTCCAGGCACGTCCAACTGGGAAGAGACCCCGGGGAAGACCCAGAACATGCTGGAGGGATTACATCTCCCAGCTGGCCTGGGAACGCCTCGGGATCCCCCAGAATGAGCTGGAACATGTTGCCGGTGAGAGGGAAGTCTGGGTCAGCCTGCTTGACCTGCTGCCACCGCAACCCGACTCCAGATAAGCGGAGGAAAATGGATGGATGGATGGATGGAGTATGCCGTAACATCATTTTTGTTTTTTTACAAATTCGAGTCAAACTGCTCCATCAGGAAAATCTCACCGATGTTTTTGCTGATCAGATTTAGCTTTTTCATCAATAAATGTGGAGATTTCCTGTAGCTGAAAATCTCCTATTTCATATAAACATACACACTCTTTTTTCCAGCTGCATTCAGATTGACAGCTTGATGGATCCACCTACAGGCAGCCAACTGGATGAAGTGTCGGTGGGTCCTGGCAGCTTTGCCATGTTCTGTGTTTATACCCTCATTTTGTGACATTTATAATAAGATGTTTCTCGAAACCACACATCCCCCTAGTTGTTAAGCCACTTACCAAACACATACATTCTACTTACTGTGAAAATCAGGTTCTTACGCATCATGTAAAAAGCTTACATCTATAGTGTTTACATGAACATACTGAGTGACAGAAGAGCTCAGAGCTCATCTGATTTTGTCGAGCCCATTTCCTCTCAGCTACATCAAGCAGCTGCCACGAGCCCAGAGCAATGGCAAGCAGTGGCTGTCAAGCTTATTTTGGCAGAGAGCGTGTGTGGAGTTATGGGACGATATGAAAATTTCATGTCACGATCATCCTCGCCAAAATAATAGCAATTTACGATAATATCCCAATAATTATCTAAATTTGCTTAAAACTCTTACAGTGGCACTAAAACATGCAGCAATCACTCGCAGGATAAATAAATAAATAACAAATAATTATTTTATTTTTAATTTTAAAAATGCGTGATTCTGTTCTGTCTTATATGATAATAACGTTTAATTTCTCAGATTCACTGCTTTGTTTTTGCCGGCTTGCTCTCCTCATTCACTCTCTAGCTTGGTCCACCGCTGCTCTTGCTCGCTCTTTCTCGCTTGTTGAGACGGGGCAACTTTGAAGCGTTTGCTTACAAACACCAACCCAGAGTTCTGCATTAATACCTTTAAATCAAGCTCTATTTTCCACTTTTCTACCTTGATAGCAAGCTAGACAGCTTTTTCAAGTCACTCGTGACAATATCCCAGCAATGGAAATTCACCACGATCAACTAATCGTGAGTGTTCTTATCACGATCTGTGATATAATCCTATATCATATACACAGTGTGTGTGTGTGTGTGTGTGTGTGTGTGTGTGTGTGTGTGTGTGTGTGTGTGTGTGTGCGTGCGCTCAATCCCATCCATCTGTTTGCATCTTCTCTAAGTGCAGGTGCTTGAATCAGTTTGTGTGCGTTACATGCTGTGCTGAGTGACATAATTGCATATGTATCATCATATTCATAAATCCTTCTCACGCCCATGAGAAGACACAGGAAGTGTGGGAGTAATCATATAACAAGTGAAGGTCAGGTAAGGCCATGAGGTCTATTCCATCCACGTATATTTTCAATGTAAAGAGATTCTACAGGAGTGTTACGTGCGACGGTACGCCCCTGTCTGATGTAGATTATAGGAAGGCACACTGAATAAGGGATAAAAACATCTATATCTTTATATACAATCTACTGTATCAAAGAGAGCTCCTTATGGCCCAATACATTAAGTTGATATAAATTGTTGATATATGACAATCAGAGATTTTGCATATTTCAAGAGGCCAGATGTATTACCTCAAGGCCAAGCAACCATTAATCCCAATCTTTTTTCTTTTTTCTAATTTGCTGCCCCTTCACCACCACAACCACACTCACTCATGCAACATACACAAAGCAGAAAACACAAAGTCTCCATTTCCCTCTGGTCATTTCTCAGCCTTTGAATTACACACGCTGACTAATTGACCAACAGCTTGGTGCAGAATCTATCCCCAGAGAGAGAGCAGCGAGTAGGAGAGAGGAGGCTGGTTAGGCACAATCACAATGGGAGCGCACTTAATGATGTGCTGAACATCAAAAAAGAATTCCTTAATAAGCTGAAAAATTCTCTCCCTTGCAAACAGCTTGTCTTCTAAAACATACTGTATACGTTTCTTTAGAATAGCACGATTAGACAATTACACTAAAAAGTAGAAATATCATTAAGACATATTCGGAGCTAATTAATTTCCTGGGTGTAGCATTCTAGTGTGGAGAAAGAGATGGAAAATACAGAAACTACAGAGGCAGCAAATCCATTTCATTTTTGTTAATTTGCTGACTTCCCACTGGGAGAGGTAAAATAACCCCCAGCCAGACTTTTGTCTTTTGCTGTTAATAATAATAGAGCTGCTTTTTCAAGCTAGGCAAACACTGAGCCTGATTTGCATAGCTTAGGATGTGCATCGCTGCAGAAAAAAAAGGGCCAAAATGTCCTTAAAAGCTGCAGCAGCTTTAGTGCGTTTTTGTTTTGTTACCCCTTTTTCACTTTAATGTGCTAATATGTTGTCAGAGGCAGTTCCCTGGATTTTGGCACAGCCACATATACACACTTTCTTATTATTCCTTTATCAGCACTGCCTTTTCACTACTCTTCTCTCTCTCTCTCAGTGCCATTCTCACCTGTCTCTCACCCACAGCCCCCTCTCGTCTCCCCCTCCGTCTCCCAGGGGAAAGATGCCCAGGCTTCTCTCATGACAGATCTGTTCCCTGCAGATTTGAACTGCACATTCTGCCTCTCTTCAAGGTGACAGACTGTTGTACGCCCAATTCGCCCCTAAAGCACTCCCCCGATGTCTTTCTCACAGTGTCTTCAGCACAAAGCACACACGATTCCCTCAGATCAAACACCATCTTATCCCTATAAACTTTATCAAAGAATAGCTGGGAACAAGTATGACGGAGAGAACTTGAAGAGCTGCCACAGGGCGCTGTGTAAATGATCATGTAAATATGCAGATGCACCTGTTTACTCCGTTTGTATTTGTCAGAGATAAACCGATTTTTTTCAAGACTTTAGATAAATGAGAGGATGTGTTAAGGGTACTTAGACTGACTTCAAAATTAAGTGCGGTTGTGCGTTAGTATTTCGAGATGGAAGAGACATCCGGACTAGCAGCTCTGTGAAGCAATACTAAGGCACAGAACAGCTGTGAGATAAATGTTGACATCAACATGCTCACAATGCTGATCATCACCTTAGTTTACCGTGTTAGCATGCTAATAATCCCTAATTATAACTAAACACAAAGTACAGGCTAGCTGAGGCTGATGGGAATGTTATTAGTTTTTTCAAGTCTTGAATAAAAACAAAGGTTTAACACATGACCTGATGATGGGGATGGATGAAAAATTAAGGGATAACTAAAGTTATTTAAATCTTCTGCTCCTCTTAATGGAAATTCAACAAATAAAAGGTGGAGATATTTCAATCTAGACCAAATTGGTGGACTGACTGACCGACCAACAAGAGTGACATTGTCATCCTTGGATCCACGGCGCTATCATGGCTAAAGATGAGTCTGAAAGAGGAGAGGATGTAGGGATGTTAATAATGAACCGCTTACAATTAATTGAAAATAGTTAAACAGTTAAAAGTAAATAAAAAAAGATGAGCAAAAACTCAGAAAAGCACCTTGTCACTTAAAGGACAATAGCTGGTCTTCCTTTAAGGTCAGCCCACCTTAAGAGATCCTGAGCCAGAGTTGTTGCTAACTTCGGAGCTAACCCCTTAGCTGTATGAAGCAGGTGGCACGGAGTTGTAGCATTTATTCACCAATAATTCAATAACAAATGAACTCCAAAATGTCACGCTACAACCTTTTTTGCTACTTGATACAAGAGGAAAAGTCCCAGAGTTCTCATTTTCCATGTGTTTTCACCAAATTTAGGGTGAAAATACCTGCATTTCATCATATCTCAATAAAGTCGCAGAAAAGAAAAGTATTTATAAAACAGTTTCTTCCAATATCGTGCAGCCCTACAAGGCAACACCCAACATCTTGTTGGTTATTGGTTAATGATCAGTTAAAAAATTCTAAATGAGCATCCTTAACAGGATGTATTTGTATTTGGTAAAGAGTAATTGGTATTTTAAAAAGTTGTCTCTAAGGTGGTAGAGTGTGTATTCATGGCCTTGTGCATCTGTACGTTTCTTAATTTCTTTAAGAGTAAATATTGTATTAAAAGATGTTTATTTGTATGATTAGCATCTATGGTGATTTATAAGTCACATGACCAATCAATGAGCTGTACTGTATGAAAGAATACACCTCACTCAAAAAGGCCGGGAAAAGTTTGGAGCACAATGCTATGAGTCATTAACATTGAACGTTTTTGTTGGGGGTAGGGGTTTATAATTAATGATGACAAATCAGTACACGATGCAACAATAAATAAATCATCTTAGAATAATAGTAATGGAAGAAGATTAAGAGCAACAGAGAGAGAGAGAGAGGGAGGGAAGAGAGCCTGCTGTTCATCATTTGCACTTGTGTGCATGTACAACTATACACTTCCAGCAGAATGTCAGAAGAGAAAAAGTCCAATTCACCTGCAAATCAGACACATTTATGTGCCAAATGAGGCGCGCTGACAGCCTCACAATCCCTCAGGCGGCGCTACCACCCTTCGAGTTTAACAAGATCTATGAAAGTAGCCGAGATCTCCACTCTTCCTCTCATCCAATAAAAGGCGAGGCAGCAGAAGCTCAGGATGAGACTCATTTTCTGCCTTTTTCTCTCTTTTCATCTCAAGCTAGTCAGAGTGAGTTAGCGTCCCACCCGATGTGTTCATAATTCAAATGGCAATGCGTCCGTCTGTCTCTCTGTCTGTCGTACGGACGTGCCATGCATTATTCAGCACAATGCTTTTCTCCCGCAAATAGACAAATGGAGCACTATTATGGCGGCACTAAGGCAAAATGCAAACAATCAAAATGGCAGACATTAGTTGCTTAATTAGGCAAAACAAATGGAGGTTGACAAAGAGGAAGCAGTCACTTTATACTGGCAGCTGTGCATGATTTTATAATTGGCTCAGGTTATCTTACAGGTACAGCAGGTCAGGTGCATGTCAAGATTAAACAAATAATCAGATACAGGGCGGCACCTGATGATTATTTTCATTATCAATTAATCTGAGAAATATTTTCTCAATATACTGAGTAATTATGTGGTCTGAGAAATGTTTAAAAATAGAGGAATAAAATACACATCTCAATTTCTCAGAGCTCCAGGTGACGTTTTCAAATTCTTTTAATGGTCACATCAACAATTCAAAACCTAAATATATTCAATTTAAGACAGAAAAAACAAAACAGAAAAGCTGTTTATCCCTCTGTTTGAGAAGAAAATATTTGGATTTGACTGAACCAGTAAACAGATTGTCAAATGTGTTGTCGTATAGTGTTCTTGGTTTAACTTAACTTAATCATGGTTATTGGGAATACCAAAGACTCATGAATGAGAACAAATAGATAATGTTCTATTTATTGATCATTCCGGTCAAATTAGAGAAAAATCCTCGAGTCAAGGCTGAGTTGTTAAGTGTAAACTCAATCCATTGATTAAATCTGATTTACGGCTCAGAGGTCAGCAAAGATCAACTAATGTAATGGCCTGGGTGTGTGCAAAGACCTTTTGTTTGATAATCTGGGTCAATACAATCATGGGTAGAGGTATGAGGTGAGACAGAAGGAAGAGGCCTGTGCTCCAGGTTGATTAAAGGCTGACTATAATCCCAGACAGACTCCGAGAGTCTCAGTGGACAAACACCAGAGAATCATCGCTGCTTTTATCAGGTAACTCCACAATGATCAATCAAACAACGATCAAAGAGAGCGGTAGGGGACATTATTTTGCTCCCACGAAACAGGACGCTCCCAGGTTTTTCAGCGTAATTTCCAAACTGTTGAGCGGCGACATGCTGTGAGAAAGTCAAAATGAAAACACATTTCTTTTAAATCTCACACTGCATAAAGCAAAGCAATTGAGTGAGAGCTTCCTGCCCGATAAGCTGGTAAGCATGTCAGTTCGTACCCAGTGGTGTGTGTTCTTGTGTGTGTGTGTGTGTGTGTGTGTGTGTGTGTGTGTGTGTGTGTGT
>NW_022280038.1:7060199-7112084 GCF_004355925.1 Anarrhichthys ocellatus
TGTGTGTGTGTGTGTGTGTGTGTGTGTGTGTGTGTGTGTGTGTGTGTGTTCTTGTGTGTGTGTGTGTGTGTGTGTGAGACAGCCAGTAGGGAGGAGGGGATGTTGTTCCACCTGACACGGCTCCTCCACCCACCTGACAAAGCGCTAATTTGGGGAGCGGTTGTTCCTTTGTTTCTCAGAGGAACAGAGCCACCAGGTGGCCGCTGAACCTTTCTGCTCATGTCTCGTCACACAAAACACGACACAGCATGGACGAGTTAGAGCATCTGCACACACACACACACACGCACGCACACACACGCACGCACACACACGCACGCGCACACACACACTAGCCACACATGGAGTGAGAAGAGCAGCAAAAAAAAAAGAGACACTTGTTCTATAGACACTGATTTATATTCCAAAGTGCTCGTGTCAGATCCCGCCATGTAAAAAGGGCTCTATTACTAATAAATGAACATACGATAAAGAAAATATTCCCTTCAAACTTGCCTGTATAACGTGAATCTTTTATGCAAATGGAATTTCAAATGAGGTGGAGCTATCTTCAGAGACCTTGACTGTTTTTCCACAGCCCTCTATTAAAATTTATGCCACCGCTGATTTATAAATTTTATTAATAGCTCGCTGCTGAGGAAAGAGAAGCAGAAGTGATGAAACAGCTTCACTTCAGTCTTTCTTCTACGCGGTCCCTCTTTCCCATCGCTGGTCCAGCAGGTCCCTCGTCACTCTCTCAATCTTTTATGCTCCCTCTGTTTCTCTCTCTCTCTCTCTCTCTCTCTTACTCCTCTGTGGTGTCTCATAGTGATTTTATAATTGGGCTCTGCTCATTGTTATTCAAAACCCTGTAGAACCAATTAGTGGCAGACCTCCCGACCTTCAGTTGCTATGTAATGGTGGTAACTGAAGACTCTAAGTGAGGCAGCTGAGAGCAAAGGTCTGAATTTTCTTTAGTTCCTGATTAATAATTCTGTCAACCCTATCACATGCAGACATTAAACAGAATTGCTACTTTAAGGCTCTTGTCTTTTCTTTTTTTTTTTTTTTTTTTTTCGGGCTTACTTTTCACTTTTTTACTGCCTTTTATTAATCTTTAAAGAAGCCCTGATGCTCCCTCCCTGCTCTCTTGTCAGATAAATGTTGAGATAAAAGGATAATGAGACTTTGCAGGGAACCTGGTGCAGTGAGGGAGGGGTGGCAAGTGACCTCTGCCAACAAGTGTGGACCATCGGAAAAGTTGATTTCTACTGAGAAACTGTTATTGCTGGTATTGATAAAAAGCCTGCACCTTTCACTCACATCTCAGTCTTTTATCTCTGACGTTGACTTATATTTAAACCCATAACAAACATACTTTTGGCAGTGACAGATATTTCTGCTTCTCTGCAGTCAGACAGCTGCATAACCATGAAAATGTGACTGGATTCAGGGTCACAGATTGCTGACGGACCGAGAATTATGATGCAATGTTGTGACAAAAAGGGCATCTGAAGCTGTGAGATTTTGTGTTATTACAAAAAATTCTAAAAAGAAAATGCCAATTGCTGTGTACTACTGAGACCCTCATGTAACATTTTTTGAAAATAAGTTCGCACAAAATGTACCCTAACATTTCAGCAGGATTTACAACACAATTGCCTTAAATGATGTTCATATTTTAGTCTTTTGGGAACTGAACTAGGTAGTTAAGTCTGGTTAGTCTGGCTGGTTACGGTTAGCCAACGCTAGCAGGTGCCATTACATTTCGGAATTCATAAAACTAAGTCCATAATGATATCACATTAATGTTCTTGTTGAGCTTTTATGCGTCATTAGTAGGTGTAAACCTGCCGCTTTATAGTAAAGTACAACATAACAGGCGGATATACTTAGGAATGCCACAATGTGACATTTTTATATCATGATTATAGTCAGAGGAAAATATCACGGTTTTTACAATTATTAAATCACAATATTTCTAACAGTCCTATAGCTAATGAACTAGAATATGTATTATCATCATCAACTATATCCTGGCTTTCTTTAAGTCATCTATAGAGGCTATTTGCATAAGAACACACAATTTAAATGATTGGAAAATAAAAGATTGTATTTTTATTGATTGGCATTGGCAGTTTTAATTATGTATCAAAGCTTCTTCGATCTAATGTAAGGAAGCTAAACAGGTCATTATTCCCTCTCTAATATCTATTTATGTTGCTGTGAAAACATGTACTTCAAAAACAACTGGATATATTTAAGTTTCTCACCAAATCTGCATTTTACAAGATTACATTTGAAGACATCATGATAGTGTAAGCGATGCACCGATACTACTTATTTTCAGTACAGGTACTCACATTTGAGAACTTGCTCAAATACTTGCAGATCCCGGGAACAGATACGAGGACCTAATAATACCATTACACTTCTAACAATAACTTTGTCGCTGACGTTTGTCAGCATTGTGTTTCCCTGATACAAACAGAGCATAGATCTCTGCAGCAGGGATGTCGATGATGAACCAGTTAAACGTCAATATTGAAAAAATAAAAATGTGCAAAACTCAAGAGGAAGGGCTTGTCACATAAAACAGAATATTGCTAGTCCACCCTGATGGTCAGCCAGCCTGAAGTGTGCCAGAGCAGCCGGAGTTGTTGCTAACCTCGGGTCTAATCCCCGACACTTTAATCAGCAGCTGGCTGACACACGACACGAGAATTTATCTTGTGCCTCCTCATGAGTCTTGAGGAGTTGAAGCATTTATTCACAGACAAATAAGCTGTAAACACTGCACTGCTACGCACACAGCTATTATGTTATAACAGCTCCAACATCAAGGCCATGCTGTATCACCGCTGCCAGTTAGTACTTGACATCACGGACATAATGTTATGGTAATAACAAAAATAGATATCCAAATAGCTTGATCCTATGTGTTTTCGAACGCCAATTTTGGCTAATTCACACAGCCCTAACCCGCAAGGAGAAGGACACAACAAAACATCCCGAATTACATGAATTACTTGTCATTTTCTGTATGTGTTGACACAACTATGACCTGTGATGCATCTGAGCCGTATTACAGAAACTTCATATGTCAGGCTTAACTTAAGATCTGCTGAGCCAACATAAACTTTTAAACGCCTTTTCTTTCCCATTTTATAAATTGCAACATCAGGTCAGAAGTTGAATTCCCACAGTTACTAATTTCAGACTTATTGGTTCCCTGATTCTTATCTCTGTAAGGAACTTCCTCAAGTCAAATCCACTAAGCTGTTATTAAATGTTAGATAATGTACAAATGCAGAAAAAGAAAACGGGGATACAAAAAAAGGAAGAAATGAGAAAGACAAGAGAGAGAGAGAAAGAACATAAAAATTCAACTTCACCTCAACACGTCTTGGAAGTTGTCCTTTGACATCCACAGGGAAAAGTCTGTATCAGTAGAGTCTAAACAAAGACAACCTGCCACAGTCTATACATGTCTGGCTGGGTTCTGGTCATGCTCCCAACAAACACAACATGAACTTTCTGCAACCTTGTCATCGCTGAGTCACAGTCGGGCAGAGAAGTCTCAGTTCACCTACAACAGTAAATACTGACAAATGTCATCAGACAGTCCGCAGTCACAACAGATAACTCCAATGTAACATTATGCTTAGCCAGATGTCACCCAGTAACACTTAGGCAGCAACGTGACAGTAGGGAAACATCCAACATGCAGAAAGAAAGCCTCAGGAAGTCCCTATAAATATATCAGCAGAGAGACCGACTAACAGATGTAATGCTGACTTATTGATGGACATGCAGAGAGAGAGAGGCTGACTGACTGAGCGGTAATACTCAGACAGAAGGTGCACACAGGCTTTGTCTTTTTTCTGTGTTTCCAAATCAAATCAAGAATCGTGTCGGTATCAATTAGATCAACCTATCGTCTGTTTGTCAAGAGTTATGACACAGAATGAGAAATATTACCTGTTTTCACTGGATAAATAAGGGCTGATGTTTTACATCTGGACTCATGTATGTGTACTAAACTTTAAAGACGAGTATGAGGCTTTTCAAACGCGGAAAAGAGTCGATAGCTGGACTACAGAACAGCAGAGTTTTAATCTATTCACTGTGTAGCTGTAGAGCTATAACCGGTGGTGGTATCCATGATAGAAGCTGGCATCAATATAGGCCTACATTAGCAGCCTGTTGCCTATCAGCCACCTCTCCAGAGCTGTTACTCACTTTTTAACATTAGAAACTTAAACCTCAAAAATATGTTTTTGATATTATCATTGTTAATTAAGGCACTTTGAGGTGGACATACAAATAAAGATGGGAGAAAGTGAGTGCATCTATGTAGAAATGCATATCCTGTCAGGAGCACAGGCTATTGCAGAGTAGCAGCCTTATCAGCCTGAGATTCCAGTCAAACTCCTGCAAGTCCTAATTAACACCACATATTAAATCCTGATAGACAGGACGGTGTCTACATGTTGTTGACCAGATTGGTCTGAGAACCTGAATTTCATCTTCGTGTGCGTAATGATTGCAGGAGAAGATCCTTGAGCCAGATGGCAAATAAATGCTTTTATCGCCACTGGCATAATGTGCATTGATTGACAAGGACTGAAAAGCAAGGACTTTAATATTCTCACTTTAATAAGAATTCATGAGGGCTTTTTGCCTGATGTTCCCCTCTATGGTTGCATTTGTGTGTTTGTGAGAGAGAGAGAGAGAGAGAGTATGTGTGTGTGTGTGTGTGGGTGCACATGTGTATACGTGCATGATTGAGATACTGCAGAGTATGAAAAAAAAAGTGACGGAGGAGTGGGCGCAGGAAAGACAGACAGCACAACAACATCAAATATCTTATTTTCACTCGTGGGCTGCCAGACGAGAAAGAAAAAAAAAAGGCAAACTAATGAAAAGCAGAAAAGACCTACTTTCAGTACTCCTGCGTACAGACATGGAGGGCTGGTGTAAGAGGAACTAATGACACAGATGAGAAAACAGCCCTCTAGTTAGTCCCATTAGCGTTACCAATAACAAACTTTGAGATCCGTTATGCCGCAGTCTAAAGTCTCTTTAGCTCAGGGTGCTAAGGGCCATTTTGCTGTGCATAATGCTAACCCATTACGAGTCTACAGCTAGCCTTAATCAGTACTGGTTCCCTCTCTTGTGTAATAAATACTGGATTGTCTGATGCTCCCTTTACCAATCAAACCACACACTCGAGTGGATTAATTGATTCAATGCATGAATGCACAAACACCAACAAACATGCTCCCACACACGTGCACATGAAAAACACTTCCCCGGCATAACATCAAGACCGGAACTAATGAGTGCCAGATCAACACGACGAGCCAAAAGAGACGAGCAGGAAAGGGTGTATTGATAATTGGTGGATGTCATTATGTGAAAATGGTCATCTCCATCTCCCAGAATACATGTTGAGGCATCCAAACTTAAGATGCCAAAAATTATCTCTCAACAAACAATGTCTGGAGCAGCTCATGCCGGTCGCATTCTAAAATAGTTTACTGATATCTTCGCTGATATCAAACCAACCCATCTACTTTTGGCCTTGCTTTTATTGTAAACCCATCTGTCACAGAGAGATAGACATCAACAATTCCCCTTTCATAAAATTGCAAAAATGCAGCTGGATTCTTCACATGGCAGCCTTGTTTACTCTCCTGTAACACTCCTGGCCTTGTTTCAGCGTCTTCTTTTTATCTAAATCTGAGTGCTCGTGGAGATAGAGGAGGACGGATGAGCAATTTCTTGGCAGGAGAGGAAATGAAGCTTCCTGCTTTTTATTGGGATGCTGGAGGGATCACATGACACTGCAAGGGATGTGAGAAGAAGAAGTTTCTTCAGACAGCTCACTCACAGACGTACATGTTTACCGTATGTGCACAACACAGCTGCCACTTTTAGTTTGTGTAAGTCAGCAACCAAAACAAGATTTGTTGCTTTCTTCGTCTTGTGTGATAGTAAACTGATTATCATTGGGTTTTGGACTTAAAGGGGACATCTTGAGCTCTGGGATATTGTGATGGGCATTTTTCTTAAATTTTTTTTTTATGCCATGTAAGCTTTTAATCGATCGTTCACATGTATACATATAATTAGCAAACAACAAATTGCCACACATACAGAATATGGTACATACTTCAAGTGTTTCAGGTCACATTGATCTTTTCTGCCTCTTGAGAGTTCATTTTCTAAATTTCCAGCCATTCACTGCCGTGGTAACACCACTCATGTTGCACATTGTGACACCAGAATTGTCGGGCAGCACTCTGCATTTAGCCGCTGCAAAAGGGTTTCCTGAAAGCCCACAGAACTATGAGAAAAGAGTAAATGTTTTGGAGAGTACGGTGTCGCCGTGACCTTTACTTTGAAATGGCTTTTATCGTGGTGTGGCGTGGAGACACCGATGACACATGGTTCTTCAAGGGTAATGGTGCTGTCGCAACAGAGCTTGGTTATGTGGCCTAAAGTTGTTGTAAAATCATACGGCAGCAGGCAGGTGGAAAAAAGAAAAAGAGGGAAGCTGAGGTTTCACTGAGACATTGAGAAATAACTGAAAGTTCAGCGTGAATGACAAAGAAATGATGGAGTAAGGAAAGAGAGAGCAGGAGGGAGAGATGAACTCAAATGAAGCTAATGAGAGGGAGACGTTGAAAGGGACAAAAACAGAAATAAAAAAAGGGGAAGTGGAAAGATGAGGGAAAAACGGTAGGTGTGAAATGCAACATGAAGTAGTCATTATGTTGGTTATTGGTTTAAGCATCATGTGGTTGTGGTGAGTACAGACGGGCATCCGTCCAGCTGTATGGAAAGCAGGTTGTGAAAGACAAATATGCTGACCCAAACCCATCATGTTCCTCAAAAGTTAAGAGCGGTTTCATGTTCACACAAAAGAACATACAAAAGCAAGAGCTGAAAAATTCAAGATGGCCGACTCATGCTCCTTTTTTAATGTCATAAAATGGGTATGTTCAGTGCCTGTATATGATTGTGTTTCTTCTTTTAAAGCATCTGTATTCCTCTTAAATTTAACTTAAACTCGAATTTAAATGAATTTAAACTCAAATTTTGGGGTCAATGAATGTTTTTGGTGTTGCATGAATTAAAGTGAGCATATGTTATGACTCATAAAGCCCAAATGCATCTATATAACGTTGACTGGATAGACATGACAACCCATTGTCCTGGGGTTTTCCTCCAAACCCTTTAAACCACTAAACAGATGGCCATCCACAAAAGTGTTTTGCTCACAAGAGAGAAGGCAATGTAGCACAGGGAAACTGGCCCACACCATGATGCAACAACTCAACAGGAATATTAATCCAAACAACAAACCTAATTGCTTTCACACTGGTGGGGTGTGATGTTTGCATCAGTGAATCTTCACACTTATTTCCGTTTCTCAACACCAGCACTGGCCCTCTGTGGAGTATAGAGTGTCTGACACACGGTTCATGAGCCCCCCCCCCTCCCCCATCCCCCATCCCCCCATCCCCCCCTCCTCTCCCTCTCCATGACCACTTCTGCAGCCCACCATAAATCCTTAACGACAAACTCTATAAACTTCTCTGGGCTTGAATATTTATGGATGCCTGTGGTTCCCCAGAGGGCCGTTTTCTGTCTGGGGCTCAACACACGACAGAAACTTTTCTGGCCTGTTACAGCCCTCATGCTGAAAAGAACTTGCGAATACAGACGCGGTGGTCTGCTCGGCTTGGGTCATAAACAAAATGGCACCCTGTGGTGCAAGAGGAGTAAGATATCAGAGTTTATTCAAATGCATAGCACCAGCATAACTCAACCTCTCCAGCTGTCTGTGGCTCAGGCTTCCTGACTTTAATCAAGCTGAAGTCTTTTAATCAAACAAAGAGTTGACAGGTAGTCAAAATCACTTCAGGCTGTATCAACTCATCATCAGATCTTATTCGGAAGTCCAACTTCCTCCATGGTTCAGTGCCAAAACGACCATTTAAATCAAATGACTAAGAAGAAAACCTGCCAGTATTTGTCTACGTTGACACGATTGAAGTGTAGACACTGCTTAGCATTACCTTAAATATGCTTCTAATCTTTTAAATACAGTTCAATTTGAGCCTCTCGGCACCACATGACCTGAGAGTTCAACGCACATGAGAAAGAGTGAAATATTAAGTTGCACGTACTGTTGCCAAAAGTTAATTCAAACTTTGTAGTTGTTGCTTCAACATTAGACATTATGAAAGAAGTTACCCTGAAAACATCTGCCTTTTTGCATAAGAATTTATTTTTATTTGGTCACATCTGGACATATTCTTGTTTTTCTGAGGGAAATGATTAACACAAAGTTCGAGCCAAAATTACAGTTCAACCGTCATGTCAACTAACCCAAACCTCCTGATGGATTGTTGCACAGAACCATCGGAGAAACAGTCATCGGAAACTGTTTGGAACAGGGCAGGCTTTTGCAAAAAAAATACTTGGCAAGTGATTGGATGAACCATCTGTCAATCAAACTCTTGCCGAAGCGAGGTAGGAGAAGAGCGAAAACATCTTTTAACTTGAGAAAAGCCTTCAGTGCCATTCTTTGCTCTTCTTTAAATGAAGAAATACTCTCGGGTTCTAATATAACTCATGCTATTGCAGCATCTGCGCTAAACTCTTAGGTGCCACCATTGTTGTTATGAACAAACAGTCGCCGCTAGTAGCTCCTCACAGGATGCTGCAGGATTTCGTGACCTCGCGAGAATCCAGTTGCCGTGCAAGGTAACGTGTTTACGTCCCTAATGCCCATATACAAGTTTACATTGAGATGATTAGAAAATGCTTTGTTTCTGAGCATTGTTGTACCTTGATATGTTTACAGGCAATAAATCAACTACGGAGGATGTGTTGAGAGAATAAAACTATTCCACGTCCTGTTTTTTCCAGTTACTTTCGCCAGAAATGGTTTTTGCATCTGTAATTTACTGTTGGGTCACAACAGGTCAGGTCATTTTTAGTGAGGGGCTTCCCCAGGCTATACTTGGCATGCAAATTCATTACAGACACAAACGGAGAGACAGAGAGACAGATTAAGTATTACAATGAAAAATATGTCCTATACTGTAACCAGTTGTAGACAAGCAAGAGAGAATGTTATACAGCGTGTTGTTTTTCACGACCGAGACTGAATGAACACCAGGATAGGGATGAGCAACACAGCCTAAAGTTTATACCACAGTATTTTTTGGGGGGGGGGGTTTTGCGGTGTCTGTATTCTATTACAATATTACAAAATGAAAAGCAATGCTCCACTGAAGAAAGAGTTTGACACCGGTGACTGTGATGAAAAAAGTACGCCACCAAGCCCAAATATGCAACATCAGCTGTATGCAAACATCAGACAAAAATATACAACCACATGTTATCCAAGGCCCATACCTAAGTCACATGATATAAAGTAATCATGAGCAAGTAAGTGAGCAACTCAATCCACTGAGGAAGGCATCGAAATGTAATTGAAAACTTTAAAACATTGAGTTGGATCTTGTGTTGAGATTTTTTGTAAATCAATTAAGAAATTGCTAAAAGATAAAATAACTATATAATAATAATAATAAATGATTTTTTTTTTGACCAACCCAGTAAATAAAATACCTGAGATATCAAACTTCATCACATCGATGTAAAAATCATATAAAAACACAATATTGCCATAAGTCAGCCCTGTTAATTGATTTTCAACACTTACCATTTCCAACATATAAGTATAAGAGTATCAACAGTCTCCAACAAAATTCTGAAAGTATAAAAATGTAATATATATTATATATTGTGCTATCGCTCGCACGTAGTTTACCATACCCAGTGGAGGTAAATATTGTAGCTTTAATTGTTACATTTTAAGTGAAAAAAATAAGTGATGATAATCATGAGAAATGTTTTATAAATATATCTCAGGAGCATTTCCTTACACCACGGTTCCTTTTATTTTCAGGAAGTACGACTACTATGACACCACCTAATTGTAATAACATTCTCAGGCGCGTCGGAGGTATTCAGTGCCTTTGGATCATTATCAGCACAGGAAGCAGACACCTTCCATACCTCATGAAACTCTGACACAAAACAGGACCTACACATACTTTGCATTGTGTTGTGTCATGTGTTAGCAGAGGTGTTAACATGTAGTGTAGTGGAGGTGGCACTGCCTGTGCTACTGTCCATGTTCTGCTCTTAAAAACAACCTCTGACCTCGGTGAGAAAGCTCAATAGTTTTTACGAGTCTCTTCGCACCCCTTCACAGCAGTAATGTTTCACTTTTACTTTTCCTAATAACTTTCACTCTAATAACAGTAATTCCCCCCTATGATTCATAAGTAATACGTCTTTAAGGGGAAAACACTATTCGTGGAGGTCTGCCAACAGCCAGCTGAAGAAAATTAACTTGCATGTAATTTCCCCCCAGAGTTGAATGTGATGAACCAATCTGACTATGAATGTTTGTTCGATTTTGAGAGGAGAGTGGGGTGATGGGAGTGCATGTGTGTGTATGTGTGTGTGGGCGGGTGTTAATGTGTTGACATGATTACAATAACAATTAACTAGATGCTGAAAATATATGGCATTCCCTTCCAATACAATGTAGTTTTTTTCCCTAAAATTTGATTTAGTGTTGAGTGACTGAGCTAAACTCGGTTCATTTCCATTTTATTTCTATATCCCATTTAAAATCTTGCGGTAAGCGTGAAGAGTTCATCAACAGGCAGTGTGTCAGTGTCAGTGGGCAATTATAAAGATCTGCTTAGCTAATCAAGTGGATTCCACCGACGAATCCATCCACAGACTGCCTGCAGCAACATGCGATATCTGACATCTGGCCCACAGTGACATTAACATTAAAGTGTGAAAGGTTTGACTGTACATTACAACTGGTAGGATATTGGTTGTTTTATAGGACTGCACTAGTTTTAGTAAAATAGCAATACCACAGTGAGACATTTAGAATTGTACTTAAGTTCAAACACAAAAGTATATAAAAGTACGAAGAGTCAAAGTACTCATTATGCAGAATGGCCCATTTCAGAATAATGTATTATAATTATCGATGCAGTCATGTGTACGCTAAATGTTGCAGCTCCTAACTAACTTAGTAACTTTACTTATCAAGTAAATGTAGAGGAGTAATATGTACACTATTTGCCACTGAATTGTAGTGTAGTACAAGTATGAAGTAGCAACATATTAAAATAATTAAAAAGTAAAGTACAATACCTGGAAATCGTACTTAAGTGCAGTACTTGGGTTTATCAAATACATGACTTACACATCTCGCTTAGCTATGACATACAAAAATGTCCTTTGTTTTGTAGTCAACATCATCAACAGAGCAACTTAAAAGCAAGACGTGGATAACAAAAATCAAACAACTAGACTAGAGTTACCACAGAGCCATAGATATAAAACAGAGCAAAGAGAATAATAGAGATGTATTCTTGACAACACCTACCGTATGTAACGTTGCAATAATTTCCTGCTGGGCTTCATGTCCTTCACAGGCGAGGATTAGCTTGATATCTTGGATGACTGTGATGCAAATGAAAAAATGTAGAAATATTACATAGTATAATAAATACCTCCAATACAAGTTCAAGGTCTTTTTTTTCTTCTGAAATGTACAGAAGTATTATCAGCAAAATGTACTTAAACTACCAAACGTAAGAGTACTCATGCAGAATGGCTCCCTTCAAAGTGTAATATTGTTATAGAATATTATACTATTCCATTTTTATCACTGATGGTGACATATAAGGTTTAGTTTTAGTGTTGTAGTTGATCAATGTGGAGTCAATTTCCATACTACTGGGTATATTGGTAAAATATCACTGCATCATATTGCGTAAGCATATCATGTGTTTTGTAAAAAATAAGTAGTAACTATAAATGTAGTGCAGTAAAAAGTCTAGATGTATAAACTTCAGTACAGTACTGTTTCTTGAGTACATTAACTTTCCACCACTGGATATTTGGAACAGAAAAGTCATGTCTTTATGACATTGACAGTTTAAAGGAGCTGTATTTAACATACTGAACAAAGCAACAACAACTATTTTCTATGTGAAGATATAGTGGAGTAATGTCTACCTGAGCAGAGAATGAAGTCGCTCTCCCTCTGTGTGTGTTGTTATCTGAGCTTCTCCTTGCTTTGTTGTCATCGCTGGGCCGGCCATGCTTGTTTTAGTGCATGTTCATGTATGTGAGCTTGACCCACTGATTAGCTAACGGCCGCCGCTCTGCACTGCTCTCATAGGCCCGGTGTACAGCTGATAATGCCGGGTGGCTTCCAAAAGAAAACACCCCTGCAGCTGAACTCACATAGGATAGCCTAAAGACCAAAGTGGAGAGCAATTGAGGTAGATTATGATTCATTTAATTTACAGAAAGACAACATGCATGTACCTGGATTGAGCAAAGATGCAATAAAAGAAGATGTGCAACATCATGCGAGACTTAAATAGTGTCTGCAGGAGCATATTTCAATAGAAAACACAGCTTCTCTCTCCCTTTATCCATGATTGGTCTGACAATGAGCAGTCTTCAGCAAAAAACCTGGTAACTACTAAAAATCAGTATTCATGATCACACGTTTTCAAACCCATAAACGTATAATATCACAAAGCTTTGCTCATGCATCGCTTACATCTGAAGTTTTCATTAACTTTCCAACAAACCAAACATGCACCAATTGCCTAAACATCAATAGACAGACAGAAAATAAAGGAGCTCCTTTGAAATGCAGCTGGGGCTCAGTACAGTCACAATCAACTATTTTCAGCACGGAGGTACCGAGGAGATCATCATCGCAGGAGTTTATTAGCAACCAGAGTATCTCTGCTAACAACCAATGGATACATAATTTATAGCTTTTACCCAACTGCTGCCAAGAGCAAGAATGCAAAACAACTTGGCTAGTCTCTGCAAGGCTCTGGAACAGGGAGCTGTTTACACACTACAAGAGCGAGAAAACAAATTTGTACTGAGACAATTTTAACCATCTAATAATCTGCCACGGCGAGGGAAAGGCTGCACCATTATCACATTTTTTTTTTTAAGGCTCAAGCTGGAAAGCTGACGGCCATCTCAGGAAGAGCAGCTTCATCCCCAAACAGTGTTTACTTCCACATATGGACGCTCTGATCCACATGGTATTGTGAGTGGGGTTTTTTTAACAATCATTTGAGCAGATGTTGTGGGACAGGAAGCTGAGGCATTGTGCAGTGATTTTATGTGCATGAAAGACTGACGCAACACTGTGCTGGTAAATCATCAGTCACCTAAAATTCCCAAACAATGATGAGCACGTGGCACTGAACTGTGCACATGGCGATAAGGTGCAGGCAGTTGCAGAAACAGAGCTAATTACATTTTCTTGAAACTACAAGTAGATGTTTGGAAAAAGCAAAAAATAACTCATGCATAACGTGAGGTTGCGTATGTCTCAATGACCTTTGACCCCTTCACTGTCCCGTTACCTGTTTTGGACTGATGTTTAACAAGCAGCTGATGTTTCCAGTGTTGATTCAGTCTCGTGTTCAGGGTCCTTTACTTTTCACAGATGGTCAAAATACAGTTTCCAAGGTTAAGAATAGACTTTTAAATTCAAACCCCTCCATGAGTTAACTTTTACCACAATCCACTTCGGAAAATGTAGCTGGAATCCATTCTAGAGGGCAAATTCATCAGGATTTTATGCATTAACTTACATTTTCCCACACAATATAACATATCATTGTCACTGATGGAGATTCTCAATATTTAACTGAAATCATTGTGTTTTACTGCACATAACATTTCCTTTCTGCAAGCGTCTCAATAGATTGAGTATAATTTTTTTTACACATGTACTTTATATGAAATAAATTATAAAAATCACTTACTTAGTTCTTAGTGAACTTAGACAATAACTATTTATTTTGCTACCTGGGTCAGTGCAAACACAACACTGATTTACATCACATTCTGAGTTGATATGGCGAACTTGTTAGCAAACAGTTGCCTGTTTTCACATCCATCAATTACGGAGCATCATTAGTATCTCACAGAAATACTTAGAATTATCACAATTTCTTAACACGCTAACTCTGCCTGCTGTTTGGTGCTGGGCATAAACTGTGCGTACGGTTTATCAGCAGATAAGAAAAAGGTTGAGAGCAGCGAAACTGAACCAAGACAGTAAAGTCGCAGGCCGGAAAACCAAAACGAGGTGAAAGATGCTCCATAGAGCTGGTGATAATTCTCTGTGGGGTTGTCTCCAGTGGCCCCTTTCACATACAGTTAGCCTATGTGATTGTAAAAATATTGATAGCAGCTGCATTAATACGAATTAAAATAGTAAAATATTTAAAGCGCAGACAGTTTAAATGGTAACATTCAGACATTTAAAAATACAAGGGAAAAAAAAAAAGCTAAAGTTAGTCCAGTAGCTGGAGTGGTTTTGGAGTAATTAGCTGCTTTCCAGCATTGCAGAGTAGTCTTTAAACACAGAGGTATAACTTCAACAGCTAGGAGTTAAAATACAAATGAGGGATTAAAGAGGCTGCGAAACAAAGGAGGCGAAAAAAGAGAGCCAATCTAATTAAGATCTCAATCACTCAATTAGACTTGAGCGGGAGAAACAAATGGCAAATAAATTCTTTCATCATAATAACCGGTTTAATTGCTCCAAGACGAAGCACTGACATCTGGCATGCCCCTACAGACTGCTGAGTGTGTGTGAAACACACACACACACACACACACACACAGAGAAAGAGAGAGAGTTTGGTACAACATGAAGGGATTGGAAGGGCGGGAGTTCAACGATGAGTGTGGTTTCACTGAGCCCTGACTGCGTTTATGAGCGTGAAACTGCCCGAGTGCAATAGAGCAGCAGCCTGGTTTATCCATCCGCACTTCACCCACATGGTCAGCGGAGAGCGGTTGAATTAATAGGGACCAGGGGGCCGATTTTGTCTCACAAGAGCACAGGTTTTTTTCAGACAGAGAATGAGGCCACTCGCTCTTTGAGAAAGAGGAGATGTGGTTTAGGTCGACACACAAAACATGTTGGCCTGATCGTCGTTACGACAACCTGAGTTCGTGAGACACAAGAGGCGCAGTTGTGGCCGGAGGTGGCGTGCACAAAAAAACAAACTCAGAGGGAACGTGCACTTCTCTCTCTCTCTCTCTCTCCTCAGCCTCGGTTTCTCAGTACTCAGCTGCACCACGTCTTGTTATGAGTCTGTCTAACCACTTCCTCATGCTGCTGGCAGAGAGGTCAGGGGTCAGTCAGGTCCTCTGACAGGCTGCAATAACAAGAACGCTGCAGACGAGAACTCTCTTTTCATTTTCTCTCTTCAGCTACTACCTCTTTCATACCCACAGCCCCTCTGCTTTCTTTCCTGTATCCAGTAATCACATTTTTTCCACTGAATTCGTCACAGGGATGGCCTTGTTATGTACCCCCTCCGTGCACGTCTGTGTCATCCTCATGCTGTCTGATCTCCGTCTGAAGCCTTTAAAAGGTCAAAAACAGCAGTCATCTGAAAGAATTTCTTAAATTAAGCAAAGAGTCATAGATTTCTGAAACAGCACTCATGCAAGAAGCAGGATGTGTTGCACAAAAATGATGAAATCTATGAAAAATGTGGTAAATAATTGAAGGGGGTTTAGTGCCTACAGCAGCACTGACGGATGGTGTTTCCACTGATCTCGACTCACTCATGTTAAAACACAATCTTCTCGGAGGGGAGATGGGGATATGCTGTCCTCTGCTGGTGAAGACTGATGCTGCAGCTACAATACAATATCTACAAAAAGCATATGTACATAAACTCACCAAAACACAAAACTCAACCCACATATATAAAGTACTTAAATGTGCTATTTTTTTCTACTTAATTCATCCAATGTGGATTTGGCCTTAAATTGAAGCTGTAAATCGCCACTTTCTCCTCAGTGTTGCTGTTTCATTTCAAATCCAAGAGTACGGATATAAAACGAAACTGTCATCACACTTTAGAGCTGCATTGCATTGGAACAAAATTACAATTTAAACATTTCACAGTCGAAGAGTTTCTACCATTTGAAAATGGAAACTTCAGTTCTGACAAATAACGCCTAAATAATAAACATTACTGAAGGTTTAAAATATGTCACATTTTACTCATTGCTTTGAAATATTAAGCACCAAACTTCAGGTAAAAATGTCAATGTTCCTTCAAACAGTTTCAAAGTTATGAAAAACAATGTTTTCCACGAGTTTTGACAATAGTCACAAGTTGCTATAATTTGTATCTGCCAGGTTCATATTTCGTATGGTATTTAAAATGTTGTTTTAATATTCAACCTTAAGTTACTTTCAAAGTGTTGTGATAAGGTGTAGACTTTTTTTAAAACTATGAGCTATTCTGTGTAGCTTTATTTTTTTTACAAGACTATGGCACATACTGACAGTTAATGTAATTTTGTTAACTGTCAATAATCCTCAAGCTAGTTATGAAAATGTGTAAAACAGACGCACTGTCGAGAGTTTGTCATATTTCAAACCATGTGGGCAGACCGTCTTTTTCTGGTTATAGGGTTGAAATATTTTCTGTCTGTTGTCCCACATATTGTATTCATGAGTGTAATCTGAAAATATTTACTCCACTATTTCGATATTGTTGCACTTAAAGCGTTAAAATTATAACTCAAACAGGTCAAAGTCCACATAGACAGCCATACACCCACAAGTGCACAACAATTGCTCCCACATGTGCCCAACGGCCTTGTCAAGCAGCAGATTCACCAGTCTGTGAGACCTTGGCGTGCATGTTTCTATAACTCACCAGCAAACTGTGTCAAGCATGAGTTTGTCTTGCACAAAGAGGAATAATACAGTGAAAATACAAGCTGGGTTACAGGTGCAGCACTATTAACCTCACCAAACATTTTCAGCTGATTTCGATCAGGTGTACTGTAGCTCATCATAACTTTAAAAAAATACCGCATTTACTGCCAGTGGATACAGAAATTTAAATATGAACTGTATAATACTACAAGCTTCTTTTCGGTATATTCTGCAGCAAATCTCAGTCCATCAGAGAGTGTGTTTACCTGGATGAGTGTAAACACACTCGCTGCGTGTTCGGGATATGCTGAACACATTCTGCAACACGTAAACGGGATACTTCTAAAACCTGATCATGAACGAAACACTTGTGTCCGTGTAAGCCCGCTCAGTGAGTAAAGAGACAATCTCTACTTTTCAATACAAAGCAACACATTCTGTCACCTCTCCATCTCATATGTTAAAACACAGTAGACTCGAATCGCTTCCATCCTTAATAAAAAGTTACGGATAACCCCAAAAAACTCCTTTCTCAACCAATCTGCGGTCAACCGTAACACATCTATCTCTCCACATCCATCCAAAGATGGCTCATTTCATGATTGATAGCTTAAAGAAATCTAGAACTTCAGTCAATCTCCCTTTCACCTTCATATATTTAGGGAAAAACGGAAAACCCTTCGAAGTTTTTTTTTTGAGGTGCCATAACGAAACAGATTTAGGAGAATATAAAGTATCTGGTCAACAATAGAAAAAGCCTCCTGGGTTTACTTTAGGCACACTTGCACAGTTTGACTCCAAGAGCACTCTGCATTCACCTGGAGTTCACTAGCTCACAACCCTAAAAACACGGTATTTTCTTTCTTTGTGCTTCTGTGAATATAAAGTAATTTCTTGCATGTTAAAGTTTAATTTCATGCCCATCTCAAGTAGAAATCACTTACAGTGACAATCGGATCAAATGGGTCAGACAGCAACAACAAAAAGCAGATGCTGCATGGTGAAGAATGGCTGCTGGAAGTAGTTTTATCCCTCAAGTACCAGATGTTTACATTTGATCTTCCAGCAAGCAGCAGTTCACAATCCCAGAGGGAGCATGTTGGTATTAATAGGTCCGAATGGTGTGTGTGTGAGATATGTAAGTGGGTCAGAGATGTGGTTCCAGGGTCGCTCTGGTGGATCAGCAGGCGGACTCTGAGGTGTGTTTGCACATTTCTGGCAAAGGTTGTCCATCCGAATGGCTTTGACCTCGCAGGTCAAATTCAATATTTGTTGTGGGGATGATTTATAAATATTTCCCTTTGGTCTCGCCAAGGGCAAGACAGCGTGCCAAGGGGAAGCTCTCTCTGAAGTAAAGCCAAGAAAGTCAGTTTTGTGTGATGCCTGCATGCTCAAACACACCTTGCATGAATGTATTCACACACACACACACACACAATCCTCTCTCTCTCTCTCTCTCTCTCTCTCAAAGTCAAATAACCCTGATCAGGTGAACAGGAGCACTTCCCACGAGATTAAAAACTGGAATGCCGGAAACGTCCAATCATTGTGAATTTGCATCAAAGACACAAAGAGGCAGTCATCACCCAACACGGCTGAGATCACAGGGAGGCAAACGCTTTGACACACCGACAATCTGAAGACAACACTCTGTGTTTAAACTTGCGTCTAATGAGAAGAAGGGGAAAAAAGGGCGGCAATTAAATCAAGTTGCTGCACGACGGGGGTGGACGTTATGAGGGCGTTATGCCTGAATATGAGAAGGTTAGAGTCCGTGATTAAAAGAGGATGCCATTTACTGTGTGGAGAACATCACAACAACCAATTAAAATTTTATCATTTATCTATTTCTTAAGGATATTTTTAAGGTAGTCTTTACCGAAAAGTAGAAAAACTGGTTCTCATATTTGGCAAAAAAACATTTAAATTTTGGACTAATTATATGTAAACAAAGACAGAAGGGGATGCACATTACAGAACATGTCTGGGCTGCATCACGAATAAAAAACTAAAATGTAAAGACACCTTATAAGCACAGGATTTTAAAGACGTAGACACTTCCCAGCTTGAATCAACTAAGACTCCAAATTTCCAGAGGGGAAGAAGTACACAGATCTTTAACTAAAGTACAGGTAGCAATACCACAGTGTAAAAACACTCACTTACAAGTAAAAGGTAATTATTCCAATGCTTACATCAGTAAAAGTATGTAAGTACCATCTGCAAAACTTACTTTAGGTATCAAAAGTATTGTTACAACCCGACAACCCTGGTCACTAATAATGCAAAATTACGAAGGAATCATTTAATGGATATTTATAAAGTCATCATAAGTGCACTTGTTAGAATGTGGTACCCAGAATGTTTGTGTTGATGACTGATGTTAATTTCAAATACTTTATAAATCAGATGGACAGTTTATTCTAAAACATTGCATTGTGTTTTATGTACGGTTTGCATGTCAAATCTTGATCTGCATCATAAACATATTTATGCTAAGTACCTGAGGTAAATGTATTTAGTTGCATACTTTCCACCACTGAAAAATGTAAAGCACTTTGACACAGAGCATGTACTATACGAAGGTTTAAGGTTATACTAAAGGCGCACAAATGCAGGCTTATTATTTTTATGCACGTGCTTTCAACTTGATCAATTCCAATCAAAATGTGGCTTCCTTTCAACCTTTACAGCAGATGATTTAAACATTTATTTGGCAAACTCTACCCTGGAGAGTTCTTGATTCTGAGCCATGTTGACTAAAGATTACCAAATGTGGAAAAATGAATACAGATGTCTCCGTTTTTACAGCCTGTTTACATCTTGTGAACTCCTGCCCAAAGAAAAGAGTTTCCTTTTATGCGTCAAATGAGATGGTGTGACAATATCGCCTTGTGTAACTCTTTTAGCTCTTAACCACCAGCTCCGGCCTATGAAGTTGATTTGAAGTCAGACTGAGTTAATATCTACGATCCACGATAACTCAGCAACTGAGCCCACGGCCGAGACGGGAGAGAGGCTTTGAGTGTTAGACCTTTTGACCTCCTCGCTACTGAAATCCCAGCTCTGTGGAGGAAATGAACCCCCCCCCCCCGAACCACTTTATCATCATCAAGCCACTACAAAGCAAAGCTATGAGCTAATTCATGTTGGGCAGGAGGCTGCAAATTAGGCAAAGAGTTGGACGCTCCAAATTAGTTTGTTGCTCAGTTCAAGAACACTGAACTTCTAAACTGTTTGTGCATTCTTCAAACACAAATCATTTGTCTAATCATCAAGTGATATATGAGGAATTGTGGTATTTCTTAAGTACATAGCTCTGTAAGACATACCACTCATGTGCTCTCTTCCCGAGAGTTTGATATGAAAATTGATCACTTATATGTCTGTGTGTTTAAAACTGGAGCCAAGAGGTGTCTAACTCAGATTAGCTTCCAGCTGATGCAAAGAAATAGTTCAGTACGAACCCGAAACACCACAACATGCCGGATTAAACTAACAATACACTGTAACAAGTGGACTTAGTTTCCTTTGGGCAGAGCCAGGTCAGCAGTTTCTCCACTTTTCCAGTCTTTATTCTAAGCTAAGATAACCGGCTGCTGGCATTAGTTTATTCATCCTACTAAGTAAAGAGGAAGTTCGAAAAGCGTTCCTTTTCCTCGTTAACACCCACTGTGCACATTTGATAATTAAAAGTAATAGTTCGACACTTTGGAGAAATATGCTTAAATTGCTTTATTCCCAAAAGTTAGTCAAGAAAATCGATTGGTGTGTTCTGTATGGAGTTGGTGCCAGGAGGTGATTAGCTTAGAGTCCCTGCTCGCCCACGTTGCCAAAAATATCCCATCACCGTGAAACCACAACTTAACATTTTATTTCTTGTGGATTAAACTCCCAATATATAGTGTGTTAGTGAGGTTAAGAAGTGCTGCTATAGGTTGATTTTTCCATTAATCTTGTTGGTTAATTGTTAATGATCAGTTAAGGAGGGTCGGGAAATAAAAAAATCTAAATTAGCATCCCATTCTAACTCTCTGCAAGAAAGCTGAATATTAAAGTGTTTTAAGCACCTTTCCCTGTGCAACATGCCACTCATTACACCCACTGTGCTCGTTTTGCTAATAATGAAGTAATAGTTTGAGAGTTACATGAGAAGATCAATGTCACTTTCACATTTGTGTGTTATGAGCTGGAGCTAGTTAGCTTAGCTTAGTATGCAGACTAGAAACGGTGAAACCGCTTAACCAACGTACACTCCCTACCACCACTGAAGATCACTAATTAACATACTTAGTCTTGTTTCTTTAATTCAAACATAAATATGATTTACCAGTATGACATTTCCAAATATTCAGCGGCCACAAATGGTGGGTTCCTATTGGTTAAAGTGGCAAAAAGCTGTTGAGGTGCGGTATTCAAATACGGCTGGAGCTTTTCCCAAATAGAGCAATGCTGCAGAAAGTAAAATATCCCCACCACTCCATTCTCTATCTCTATCTTAAGCTTGAGTAACATAACGGTTAGTCCTCACTGTATCACTGAGCCACCCTTCGTGTCAGTGGTCGGTTTCGGCTGAACTGGCTACCCAGCCAACATGCCATCACAAGATACCACAACTGAAAATGCAGCGGCTCCCAAACGCCAACATCAAATCAACGTCAGTCCTCCAGACTCGCAGCTTTTCATCCGGCCGTCATCATGGAATCAAACACAGCCTTTTCCAACCGCACTAACAAGCTCAAGCTCACACCCTCAGGCCTAACCCAATGTCTTTAAGATGATTGAAGCAGCCAGAGGTAGCCTCAGCCATGTTTCCAAGCACCAAGCAACCCCAAAAGCCTTATCCTATTAAACCACATACACCATCTCATGTGTTGCGCCACGAGCAGACATGCAAAACCGGGGCTATTTTCCGTTTGAGAGGGAGGGATTATTGTGAAAGAAGTGGTGGGAAGGATGACAGTCAGGAGGGAGCGGGAGATGTGGCGGTTTGGGCCCATCTGTTTCTTGCTAAGTCAATGAAGGGAGGAAGAAAAGCTGAGCAGATACTCTAAGCATTAGTGGTTAACCAACTACTAATGAGGGGAAAAAGAAAAACATTGAACTCAGATGAAACCATTTAGCATACAGTGGTATACAATGTCCTTACCGGGTTTCAGGGAAAGATGGCCAGCACTCATGTAAGCCTCATGTGCAATAACCAAAGGGATAAAAAGAGGTGGAGGTCGGGCCTGTTTCTAATCTATCTGTGCTTGTGTGTTTTAAAACCATCCTCAGAGTATAGGAATCTGTTTAATGCATGTATCCCATACATGTACTTCCACACCTTTGATACAGCAAATGTCCGGGGCACTCGGCTCTGGTGTAGTCTTGGCATGTAAAGCCTGATCCTCCTGCCAGGGTTTGAGGCTTGAGGCTTTTCATTCCTCTGATCGCCTCTCTTCCCTCGTCTACCCCCACTGCCTTCCCCTCTCCAAGCTCTCTGGAATAAATCCTGGGAAATGAGAGGGCCTCCTGCCCCCTCACCGCTACTCATTCCCAGGTGTGCAAATCCCAGGTCAACCCAGGATCAGACAGTTACACTGCCAAAAATGTTAGAGGGAGGAATAATAAATGACGGCAGATAAAGAGTTCAGGGGGATGCGAGGAGAGGAGCAAGACGAAAGGTGAGGAGTGGAGATAGAAAAAGAAGCGAGACGAAATAAAGGAAAGAGATGGAAGAGACAGCGCTTGCTTTTGGGAATGTGAGCCATGCTGAAACCATTCCACTCAAATCAGCACCATGTGTCCTCCAGAGCCTTATTATCCCATAAATGAACTTTATTGAGGCAACAAAGTGCTTTGGAGCTCTGCAAAAACATTAAAGGGGCCTCGCCTGTCTCGGCCTGGAGCCAAGAGTAGTCCGATTCCTCGGGGGACTAATGAAAAAAAGAGGGGGCCCCTGGCCTCGTGTTCGCTGCCCCCAGTGTAGCCTCAGGAGAAGGCCGGCCAGCACCGCCTGAGTAATGACCTATTAGTGACAGAGAAATAGTTAGCAATTACTCTGGGGAGACAAATATGGCACAGACCTCTTGACTGACCTGACCTGTGGAATTAACCAGGAAGGAAGGAAGGATGACAGACAACAGGTAAAACAGCAGGAAGGGAGTAGGCAGTGGGGAGAAGGCAAAGAAAAGAGAGGATACGACAGTAAGGCCGAATAACTGCAGCCCTGTCCTCTTTAGTTGTTTGATTACTTGCATATTTCGGAAAAGATTTGCACCACTGAATATCAACTTTCAGTTCATAAAGTGCTCACATGGGGCATTTTCCGAAATAAAGTTGTTTAAATTACCACAAACAGACATACAGAAACTGAGTCAGAAAGTACTCCAGTATAAGAGTACTGTTAGGTTGAAAATATAATGAAACTGCCAGTGTGTGCGCTGTACCTAAAAGGGGAACTCCACTTACATGTGGAAAAGAAAGTTGTATGAAGCCTTTTGTGGGTCCAGAGGGAGCTATAAAGTACAATAAGTTTCAAGAGATGACACGTGTGGCAGTATTGGTTGAGGCCAAAGACTACGAGGATGAAAATGAAAGAAATCTGGAGGTGTGGAGTTAAAAAGAAGTGAGTTCACTACGCAGACCTCATGTCAGCTTGTGGCTGGCAGCTGGAGGTTACATTAGCTGAACTAGCATCACACACCAGAGTCTCAAACAGAAATGTTGGCGGTCGAGTTGCATTGTGGGTAATGTAGGCCCAGAGAAAGAAGAATACGTGGAATAAAAAAAAGATGATATATCTGGTTGTGATGTGCAAATTTTGATCCTCATGTCCATCATTAGTCAAGTGGGGGGGGGGGCAGTGGAGGTGGAGTACCGGAGAATTCGGAGGCACCAGAAGGGCCCCAACAGTGAATCTTCAGCGTGTGGCCCCCAAGCAGGTCAATCCGGCCATGTAGGAGAGAGAGAGAGGGTGAAGACAACCACACATGAGAAGAGTTTAAGAACGCTATGACATGTGTCAGGTGCTCAAAACCATAAGTTCTCACAATTCCTGTGAGACACAAGAGGGCCTCTCAGATTCTGTACGGAAAACAATGCGGAGCAACTCCTCCAGGGAACGAGCGCAGCAGAGGTGGCAGACCGCTGTGTGTGATAACAAACGTTCGTGACAGCTCAAAGGACTGGAAGCAAAGACGTGGGCGTGTATCTGATGTGTGTATATAACCAACCAACCTGCTTCCTCCTCCAGTCTACCACTCATGAGGCATGCGGTGGACGGCCGGGGCTTATTCCAACATAAATAAAGTCTCTGATCCTTCGCGGGATGACGAATATTTACAAAGATGAATTCTTTGTGGCCGGGAAAGGGGTTACGATGGTAAACCAAATGGCCGCAAGTGGCTGTATGGGACTGATTAGGGCCCTGGAAATGAGATTAAAGAGAGATCTACCAACAGATTGAATTGTATTTGCCATAATTGCTGAGAACAGCTTATTCAGTGCAGACCGCAAAAAAGAGAATCATAAAGCCAAGGGAGGAGGAGGAGAGGAGAGGAGGGCTGCCACTTGAAACCAGCAAGCTTTTCTCAAAGAAATCAAACCCAGGACAAGCCTTGTATCAATTAGAGGGTGTGTGCATGTTTGTGTGAACAGAGGATGGGATAAGGGATGGATTAGCTTTTGTGTGTGTGTGTGTGTGTGTTATTTTTTATTTTTAGGCCATTTCAACTGTACTTTAAATGGAAAAATTCCCCCGTGCTCAATGACGGTGCATGCAGTGAATTTATCTGAAATGCGATAATTTAAATAGCCTTGATCTCTGTTCTCAGCATCGCGGTCGAAAAAGAGCTTTAATGAAAAATAAATCTTGTGAAGAGAAAAAAAAAAAAAAAAGAAAGACCAACAGACAAATAAATAGAGGCACGGGCTCGAAGATAAAAGTGAGCGCCGTGTGCCAAAGAGCTACTCGCTCTCATTCCTGGGTTGATTGTACTTAAAGTGAAACCACATGTACTGAGCCGTTTCCACAAGAGTGTGTGGAGCTAAAAGCACACATTTACAGGCCGCCCTAAAGCCGCTGAACATTTGGTATTTCTCTGTAACATAAAACATTCATGACTCAATAAGCAACCATCAATATCAAAGGGTATTAAAACAAACTCGGCTAATTTGCTTCATCAGGCTTTACGGGTGTTGTTTGATCTGATTTGATTCACAGTTGCCTGGCAACATACGAAAACAAACCCCACAACTGTAAAACATTTTGATTAAAATATCGATAAATCCTGATTGGTGCACATAAGTTTGTGTTAGCAGATTTTTCTTACAGAGACCGCACCACAAAACAAACCCCAGCCAAACAAAAGTAAGAACAAAAAGATAATGACAGAAATCTCTCATAAAATAAACCAAACTATTCTGCTTTTGGCAGAATATTGTGTGTTTATGTACAGTAGGACATTTCCCATTTCTTTTAGTAAGAAGCGAAAAAGAGAAAATAAAGACTACAGGGTCTACAGCCATGCTGTCTCACATGGATTGCAATCATTACAGCTCCTATGGGACATTATTTAACACTTAATTAACCATATATACTAACTTTTATTAAGATTTGATATTGTACATGCAGAACTATATTCCACTTCTCACACATATTTATGCAACCCACTAAGAATGATCATCACCGTTAACCTGTGTGTGTGTTTTTTGACAATGTGTATATCTTGGATTTGCACCTTATTGATATTTTTTGCACTCTTTCCTACTTTGTACAGCAACTAAGAACAACAATTTTCCTTGGGATGAAAAAAGTTCTATTTTATCTTCCACATTTTATCTAGCCAGCAGATCTGTGAGGCTGTACATAGCCACAAGGCACTTTGAGCTAAATGCTAGCGCCAGCCTGCTAACATACTGAGAGTGACAATGCCAACATATTGATGATTAGCAGATGAAGGGTTTTTTCATGTTCACCAGGTTAATCTGCATTTAGCACAGAGTTCAGCTGCAGCTGATGGTAAATATAATTAGATTCAAAGGTATTTAGTTATAAACCAAAATATTGGACAAATGGACAGTTTGACCAGATGATGGCGCTACATGAAAAGTCAGTGAATCACCAAAGTCATTAAAATACATCATGTGGGGACCATGAATGTACCAAATTGACAATCCATTGAGTAAAATGTTGACGTTTAACAGCGCAAGGAAAAACTTTAAACCTGATGGTGGCGCTAGAGGAAGTTAGGAAGTTGCCAAATTCTGTAAGATTCATCCTCTGGGGACCATGAAGGTCTGTACGACCTGTCGCAACCATCCATCCATCCACCAATAGCTGTTGAGGCATTCAAGTCTGGAAATACAAAAACACTGAACAAAAATGTGGTTTTCTATGTTAGGCACTTTTATTGATTTTGTATTACCGAGTCACAAACACAAAGATTATTGTCAAAGACAAAGACTGGTACACAGTATAGTTGTTTATAGATTCAATTAACAGTCTATGTTAACAGTAGATGGAAGACAGTAAATAATGATTCATAACATCTGCATGACAAAATGCAAGAAGTATTTACTAAACCATCTGTTGGTGTGAGTTTTTGACCAAAATATAAAAACAGAGCGAGAATTTTAACTTGGTAAAGCTGGAAGGTAAAGACAGAAGTGCGTCACAGAAATAACCGTTAAGAGGTTTTGTTTATCCACATAAATAAGAGGGATCTGCTCTATTCGGATCACACTACAGTAAATGTTACCCTGAACGTGTTTTGTGCCGCTCTACTTCCAGACCCGCTGAATATCAGAATTATCACACTGTAGTACAGTAATTAAAGTAGTACAAAGCTATGAAAAATATATCAGTGTAAAGGCATAGGAGACTCGCTCAACAATCACAACACCACTACACCATCAAGAGTCACAAAGAGCTGGCTCAGGGGTACGCAAGCCTTTGCTCTAGGAGAGTTCACTGCTGCAGAAATCAGGGTTTTGTATTAAGTCAAGCTTCAACTGGGACATATGCTGTCTTTAAAACGAGGTATGGTATAAATGTAGTATTGCAAAGCAATAGATATTAGGAGATAAAGCTCTGTCAATTTAGTGTTACATTCACATTTCATATTCTCTCAGTTATCTGTGAGATTTAACACATTTGCAGATAGTCCAGCTTCCTAAAGCAACAGCTGCCTACCCCTGGGCCACGCTGATTATTACAACTTCTATCAACTTGGCCTGCCAAGTCTCTCCACTAGAGGACACTCTGGTTTCAACAAAAAGGACGACGTGCCACTGCAAACTGTAGGACATGGCAAGAGATCTCCACTCCCTCCATGACTCAAATCCAGCAAAAACCACGTCCAGATTAAAACAGGCTGTATGAGTGACATGGCTCCCAAATCTATAGTACTATCTACCATATTGCAAAAAAATGGCGAGTACAGATTTGGACGATTTTTTACACTCTTCGGGTTTTGGGATTATTCTGAAAACACGAGAGCTAGTTTGGACTTCCAGGAGACGATAACTGAGCCACAAAGTGAGTAAAGAGAAAGTAGCTGACATGAACAAAGTCAAAGGATAGGTTCACATTCTTTTAAGTCGGTCTTAAAACAATTCTGCCAACATGTGCATTCAAAGTTATTGGAGGCCATTATCAATCCTTCTGTCCATGTGAGGGGTTTCCTTATAAAAAGTATTCTAATGTAAGAGATGTGGGACAAAATCCACAGTCCTTTCTGTGAGACAGTTCGTCAAATCATGTGGGTAATGGTTCAACTTTGAAATGTGTTTTTGCAAAGAGCCAACATCTCTTACATTTGAATCGTGTTATGAAGAGATATTTACAGCTTCTTATATACATTATGTATGAGCAGGTGAGTACTGGTTTAAAGGATAGGTTCACACGTTTTTTCAGGGATCTTTTAGTGTCCAGTATGAATAGGAGGTTTACAGAAGATAAGACCTATTTCAGTGTTCAGACTTGTAACATCGTGAAACTATCCTTTAAAAGGCACGACGAGTAGAATTTGTCGCTTGCAGTTTGTAAACATAAGTGATTATTAAGAGGGATTCATTTTGTGTCAGTCTATATTGTTTTATAGGAAAATCCTACTCATTCTGCCTTTAAGGTTCACTTGAAAAAAATGTGAACGTATCCCTCAAATTCTAGCGAACAATGCTGTCCAACGGGAAAACAAACCGCATGAGAGCCGACCGTCAGGGGGGGAATGTGAAGAGTGGTCTTTGTGTTCGTGTCCATTTTACATTTCAGCCGAGCATGTCAAGAGTGAGTAATCTATGAAAGGGTCCTACATGTCACATAACTCCCCATATCACCGTTAAAGTGGCAATAACGGTGCACTGATTTGCATTGTCATGGATAACAGATCCCACAGAGATGTACGGAAAGTGAAAAACGTTCTTGCACGTACGTCAAAAATCGAATGAGTCAAAATGGTTTCACAGTAAGGATGTCACGATTTCAATTTTAGATCAAAACGTGATCGAAAATAATTTTAAATTTCAAACGATTCCCTCCGCCTACTTGCGCTCTTCCAAAAAAAAAAAAAAAAGAAGAAGAAAAACACTTGAAAGATGGTGCAGCGTAACTTACTGGTAGCCTGCAAATGCACTTTTTGCAACACTATGGCAACTGACGGAGTCGGAGTCGAGATGACAGAGAAACAAGATAACTGTAAAGTGACACCCCTATTTCACAGGTCAGTTTGACACAATAACCTTTTTAATTAAAGTTTTCATTCGCTGGGATATACGCAGGTTGAAATAATTTGTATCTTGATCTACGGTTATTCACTTTTACCCACGACATTGATTTTTGGGAAGCAAAGTGCAGCCATACCACCAAAAAAGAAGAAGCCTGTTTTGGAAATTTTGCCAAATGACAAACAAGCAAACACACACACACACACACACACACACACACACACACGGCACCCACAGGGGCCACAGCAGGTGAACTCAGTAGTAGGAGATGTGAAAATGGTGAATTTGAGTCAGCAGGCAGCGTTTCATTTCGTCAGAGGAAGCTTTAACACACAAACTCCTGCCTCATGCGGATGATCTGCAGTAAGGCGGCCTGCACGTCCTCGTCCATGTGGCCCTGCGAGAGAGAAACACAGTCAGAAATGAGCTTCAGTTAATCCATTTGTATCGCATTTCTCTACTAAAAGCTCTGTTGTCAATTACTCGCTCGCATAATGGGTAATCCTGTGCATCAGCTCCTGACAGCTGCAGTGCACTTACACCTTCATATGTTCAGATAATTTGGGCTGAGTGATACATTATTTTTTTTCTTGTTTTGACGAATGATTTTGCAGCCGGCTCCCACTGGACTTCCAGCCATTAGCATTACCAAACCATCTGCACTGGCTGCCTCAAATAATCAGCAGACTTTCACACATTTTACCGAAGTGTAAACATACGAGGTAGCATCTCTTCGCTTGAATGGCGACAAAGTGCTGAAAGTTGACCGATCTTGATTTGTTGAAAGCTAAACCATGAATCAATAAAACAGACTTCACAACATCTTTTACTGGTTTTCTACCTATAACTCAATGATTGCAGTGGTCGTTTCTTGTTTTAACGTGCACTGCCTGCGTGTCGTACGAGCCTTCTGTGATTTGTTTCGCCTCTCAAAAATTGTAGACTGCACGCTAACTAGAGCCGTGCTGCAGCTGTTGTGACGGCTCCCGATTTCTGTCAATTACTTCCTTTTGCTCTCCAGATGGCAGAAAGTTATGACTAGCGAATAACATCTGTGAAGGGAGGTTTTTAGAAGTGTAGTTCATCAAAAGCGGAAAAGTGTTGCTAGGGATGGCCAAGGATCGACAAAGTGGTCTGCCCTTTTTAAGCAATTAAGGGTTTTAACGAAAATGATTCAACAAGTTACATTGTGACTGTTCTCAACATGCTCATCATATCAGTGTAACTGTCTGAACAACAGAACCGAAGACCATTCATGGGAATGAAAATCAGAGGACCCTCACCCTCGTTAGAGATTAAAGAGAGAAACGTACCTGTGCTGCACTGAGAAGATGAGTCCGATAAATGGAAACCACCTCTCTGTGTTGCCTCTCAGCATCCTTATGGAGCAGAAGAGAGAAGCATTAAGCATTGCACAACGTACTGTTACGATATGAACAGCACATTTCTTTCTACAGTTGGTTGTATTTTTAGATTTGAATAAAGGAATGGAGATGTTGAATGTGTATTTTCATCAAGTAAAGGAGGTATACACACTGTAATCACCATCATGATCACATGCTGAACAAGCTACAGCTTACCTCACTTCAACCAATTTAAATCTTTAATTTCATTACTATTTCACTTCCAGTTATTCTTGTTTTAATTTGTCTTGAATCTTAACTGCATTATTTATTATTAGGTTTCTTATTTGTCTTTGTTGGTGCTTATTTTTTTACTCTCCTATATTGTAGATTTGGTCTCTGCATCGATGTATTTCTGAGTTAAAATAAAGGTTGAATGAATGCATTCTAAAATCAGTCACTTAATGTAGTTTCCATACGTTTTATTCTAAACCAAAATAACATGGATTGTGAAGCCTAAATTTTTTATTTAATTTATTATCTCGTTTTTTAAATATCATTGTGTAAATAGCATTTAAAATAAAATGGTGTTTTTCAGACAGACAGTCTTTAACCAAAAGACAGTTACTGTGCAGTAAATGGAATATAAAGCACAATATGCACATGTCAACGTAATCTTCTGTGTGTCCACTCACAGCCAGCTGTTGCTGTAGGGTCTTGATCTGGGTGTGGAGTGTTTCGATGTGCTGCGTCTGTCTCTTATTGGGCGCGTTGCTTGTGTATGCCAGCTGGGACAGACCGTTTAGTGCCTGCTTCAATCGCTCAACATCTGTCAGCAACTCTGTGATCTGACACACACACACACACACACACACACACACACACACACACAAATGTTCATCCATTTATCATTACTTTATCAACCAGGCAACGAAACTGTAAGAAGAATTTCATCCCTAGTATCTTTTTCACCCTTTGTGTCTAAACAGACACAAACTATTGTCAATAGAGGATTCTCACATTTAGCATCCATAGTAGTTATATTTAGCTAAAGTCAAACGCACCAAAAGTAGTTTGATTAATAAAACAATGACTGACAGCAAAGTTACCTTTTTGTCTTTGGCTTCAGTCTGCTGAGCTGATTTCTGAATCCCCCTTTGAAGATCGCAGATGGTGGCGAGCGACTCCTCGTATCTCTCCTTCAGCTCCCTGATTTCTCTCTCGGTGGCACGTCCCTTCTCCTGGACAGCCTCCATCTCTGTCCGGGCTCGGCTCTCACCCTCCCTCGCTTGCGCTGCCTCCCGACGGGCCTCTTTGCCCTCTTCTGCTAAGCTCAGAAGCTTGTTGCTCATGTTGGCAGCCTCCTCCTCCAGCTGCTGCTTCTCCTTCTTCAGCTGGCTCATTTGGTCTTCTTTATAGTTAATTTCCGCGTGAGCGTGTGTGGCCTGAAGGAGCTCAGATTGCAGGGCAGACACATCTTCGGCCCTCTGGGCGCCGTTCTCCTCCTCTTCACGGAGAGCCAAACGAAGCTTAGCGACCTCAGCCTCCAGGGCATCCTTGGCCTTGGCTGTTTGTTGCAGCAGAGAAGCCCGATCCCCGCAGCGCTCCTGAACTTCTTTCTGCAAGGCGCAAACCCTGTGGGCCTCCTCCTGCTGAGCCTCTCTTGCTTTCTTGCAGTCGGCCTGGGATTGCTGCATGGCGTCATGGAGCACTTTAAGCTCCGTGTCGTATGTTGCAATCCGAGTCAACTCCGATTTCAGACGCTCGTGGAGATTCTGGATCTGAGCGTTACAGAGGGCGTTCTGCTCTTGAAGATCCTCTTTCTGAAGCGTTACCTCCTCGTGCTGCTGCTCTACCTTGACCAACTTCTGAGTTAATCCCTCAAATTTATTCTTGAACTCCTCCTCCACATTCTTGTGCTTCTCCCCGGTAACCACAGCAGAGTCTAGCCTCCGTTGAACAGATTCAATCTCGACTTTTAGTTTCCCGTTCTCCTGTTTGATGCTCTCTCTTGCAGACGTTTCTCTGTTGTACTTCTCTTCCATCTCCGACAGCTTCACTGTCAACTCCTTCACCTGAGCGCTGTGAGAGTGATCCTTCTCCTCGGCTGCTGTCAGTGGAATAAACTTGGACTTAATTGCCTCCTGTATGGTATCAAGTTCTTTCGTCTGCGCTTCCAGTTCTTGGGTAAGCTTTACTGTTTCCTCCTGAGCCAACACATAACTTCCTGACAGTTCGTTTGCTTTATTCTCTGCCTCGACCACAGCAGCATTCAACTTGTCTGCGATAGCTTTGTGGTCTTTTACGCTCACATAGTCCTTTTTCATCTCCAACTGGACTTTTTCCAACTTTTCATTTAACTTTTCATTTCTTTCTTTCACATTCTTCAATTCTTCCCCACTTTCTTGACCCTTGGTCTCCAACTTCAACCTCTCAGCTTTAACACTCTCTAAGGTGGAACTTAACTCCATCTTCACTTGCTCGTGCTGCTGTCTGGGAACATACTCTCCCTCCAAGCTCTGCTTCAGAGTCTGGCTCAGCGTGGTCAGCTGCACACACTCTTTATCGCCGTCGTCACATCTCTTCTGCAAAAGTTCAAGTTTCTTCATCAGGTCGGCGTTCTGAGATCTCAGAGCGTCCATTTCGCTGAGGCGTCTCTCACTGGCGCTTTGGAGACTGCTGATGTTCTCCTGCAGCGCTGGCTTCTCGGATTGAAGCTGCTGGACTTGCGCCTCTGCTTTTCCGTAACGTTCGCTGGCTTCCACCAGTTTGTCCTCCAGCTCCTCCAACGCCGTTTCCATGTTCCTCCGGGCTTCATTGTGCGCCGTCATGGGAACGTAGTCCATCTCAATCCTGCCGTTGAGCTCATCCAGCTGCTCTCGTAGTATATCTCTCTCCTCCTCGCTCTCCTCCACCTCCTGAATTAGAGCCTGGCTTTTGGCCGTCACATCGGTCAGTTTCCTTTTCAAAGAAGCGTTCTGCTCTTCGAAGGCTGCCCGTATCCTCTGCTGCTCCTCAGCAGACTTCGCCCCCGATCCTCCCTGGGATGACGGACTGTCCAGCTTTCGATGGAGGTCTGCCACCTCCTCCAGCACGCGATCGTAGTCTTCCCTCAGCTCAGCGATCTGCCGTTCCTTCTCATCAACTGCGTTGCTCAGCAGGTTTTTCATGTTGTCAAACTTCTCAGCTGGCACTGTGTTGCCATGTTTAGTCTGGGTCTCTTTTAAGTGGCTTTCCATTTCTAGAAGGGTTTCTGCTAGTTCATCTCTGTCCGCACTCGCAGCGCTCAGCTCTTGGTTCAGCTTTTCTGCCTCTAGCGCCAGCTGGTTCTCGCTGCTCTTATACTCCTCCAAAGCCTTCTCGCTCTGTTTGAGGCGGTTACGAACGCGACACACTTCGGCCGAAGCGCCTTCATACTTGGCCTTGATATCTTGGAGCTGAGAGCGCAGCTCTTCTGTTGCCTGGCCCCCTAAGTGTTCCTTAACGGCGACGACATGGGCCTGCAGCTGTTTGACCTTACACTCAGAATCCAGCATCCTCTTCTGGACGTCCCCCAAGGCGTCCTCCAGTTCTTGAACCTGCTGGTCAGCCTGTTTCTGGATGGTTTCTCGGCTAAGAACCAGCTCTTGGCACTCTCGGTTCTTACGGTTCAGGGCAGTCTGAAGTCGTGCCGTCTCTTCGTCCGCTGCCTGTTGTCTTCTCTTGACCGCCTCGAGTTCACGTAGCAGGGCGTCGAGTTCGCCAGAGACGTCCCAGCCTGCAGTGGGATGACTCTTCTCTGGAGTTCGAGACAGCGAACGCAACAGGGCAGGATTCTGGAGCATCAGCAGTGAATGAGGAAAAACATTTTTAATTTGCATTATCATTTATTTCTATAGAAAGCCAGACACTTTATTTGAGACTAGCGAAGAGTTGTTGATTGCTTTGTAATACATTCGCAAAAAAGGTTCCTCGGCTTTCTTTCCAATCAGGATCTGAATACTGTATAAACAGTTTAATTTGCATGCAGGTCCTTCTGTTAACACAGATTGCTCAAATGCAAACTACTAACATTGTACTTTAGACATTTGAAAGTCATGCGATTCCAGATAAAAACGTACCCGTTCAGAGTCCAGGCTTTGAGCTTGTTTGACCAAAATGTTTTCTTTACCTGCGAGAAAAACAGCATACAAACCTCGTCATACTATGCAAGCGAATATTTAAATAACTGTATCAAATGTTTCTTTACGGTTCAAGAGACGGAGCTTACCTTTGATAACAGACTGTCCAGAGTAGTCTCCCTGTGAATACACACAAACAAATACTCATTACAAACGGTCTGACTTTTTAGACATAAAACAAATTCTATTTTCAACACTTTATAGATATTCATCAAAACCTTTATATAAACTAGGATGTGACATTGAGATTAAAACCTCTTTCACAAGTGAGACGTTGCCAGGAAAGGTTTAAACACCAGCCTCCAACACATGACATAACAACATCAGATACCACAAAAAAATATACATTACATAATATAGTGCATTTACCAGGCAGCATCTTGGTCATGCATTTGTTAGTTAATTAAGGTAACTGCAACACTGATCTATTTAAATAACTTACTGCATGTATTTTGCATTTTCTCAAAGGAGATACACAGTTGCCAGTTCATTAGGTAAACTTATCAAAACAATAGTCCTTTTTGTCGGTACAGTTTTGACTTTCGGTTTTGGTTGAAGATAGAAAGGTTATATTTAACTGTGTGATCGCTTTGGGAGAAAGGTGCTTATGTTTTTAGCCTGCCGTCATTGAAGTAAATGGGGTTGACAAAATATTAGTAGAATAACGCAGTACAGTTCAAAAGCATCAGAAACTACATCCTCCAAATTAACCATGAAGTTGAATCAACACATCACTAAAACAGTACCAACAAAAACTGACCATTATATCCGTAACCTTGTTTTTGTTTGTTTGCAGGACTGTTGTGTGTTCTGTGTTCAACTGCATTAGTTTTAGCTGGGTGTACCTAATAAACAGGCAACTGACAGTGATGTTCTTTGTGGGTAAACCAACACTCAGATATGAAAATGAATGTAAAGAAAATGTAAATCACAAGTATTAAGTCTGATTACAAATAAAGAAAATCAGCAATGCACTCATTTCGTTGAGGATTAAAAGCTCAAAGTAAAAATCGGATTAAGAGTAAAGTCACTGACCAAAGTACTCCGGAGCTGAACCTTGACAGTCTCCTGGCCTCGAGCTCCTTCTTCTCTCTCTTTGGAACTGAGTAACATCTTCAACTGATCCTTCTGATTCAAGAGAAAGAAACACAAAAGATCAATAAATGACTGATTACTGAATGATGGAAAATACAGTTTAACAATATCAAAGAGAATATATACACTTTAATTGATACCAACTACTCCAAAATACATTTAGATACATTTTTTTAATTTTTGAGAAATGTGCAAAAAACATCTGCCACACCGTTTTTTAATGAACAAGTTTGGAGCAAAATTGAAAATAAGTGCTTTTTCATCGTAACATCTGACTCACGGATGTCACTGCACATAATCATCAATTCAAAAGCAGCAACTTCTAGAAGAATAAACCTCCTTCATGGAACATAAAGAGCGCACACCTTTACTTGTGTGAATGCACAATGACGTTTGTGGAATTCATAGATTTTTGTTTTTGTTGATCTTTCTTTTCCGACTTTTAGACTAAAACAGTGGAACCAACTTAGGTTTTGTTTTTTTTTGTCTCAGGAAATTACAAAAGGTTGAATTGCTACAGCACTTCCCCTTGAATCCTGAATGTGTGGACCTGGTAGCATGTTATCAAGTTCCATTACGTCACAGCTGGACTGTGCTACCTTCCTTTGCCCTTCACCTCAAAATGTACAGTTGATACCGCTCCACCAACATTCCTCAACCTCTCTCATTTGCTCTTATTTTTAGGATTCAGAGGTCATACAGTAACGTAAGACGTCTGCACTCATGACTGCTACTGCTGAATAAGACTCTTACAAACAAATGTAACCAAGAAAACAATTGAGAAAAGTGTGAATGAGAACCACAATGTCCAATAAATCATTTCAGTTTCATACCTCTTTTTGAGCGTCTTCCACAGTGATCTTTTCCTGCAGATGAATAAAAAAAAAAAAAGAATATATGCAGGTGCTGGTCATATAATTAGAATATCATCAAAAAGTTGATTTATTTCACTAATTCCATTCAAAAAGTGAAACTTGTCTATTATATTCATTCATTACACACAGACTGATATATTTCAAATGTTTATTTCTTTTAATTTTGATGATTATAACTGACAACTAAGGAAAATCCCAAATTCAGTATCTCAAAGCCTGCTTTGTGTTTGGTGATTGCTGATTACACATTCCTTTATATTAGGATGATGGCATTAAGCCAAGAGATCTTTACTCAAATCAGCTTTTAATATTGCTTATATTTGTCACCGAAAGCTATAGTTCAAGACTCTCAGATGTACCCACACACTGAAAAAACAAGCCAGCAGTAAAGGAAAAGCATGCTTGGAGGGTTACTCAAGCTGCTGAGCTATTCTTTGGCTAAGTAGCTCTTGTTTTATTGTTGTGTTGTTTACCTGTGTGAGCTGTTGCTGCAGCACGTTGACTTTATCCAACAAGGCTCTCTGATCCTGGTGGTACTTCTTAAGACTTTCCTGCAGGGTCTCATTCTGCCTCTCCAAGTCCTGAAACAAACAAACACACAAACACACACACACACACAGCTTAAAAACTTAAACCGACCAAAATACAATTACTGAATGCTAAAAACAACTGATAATTTATCACTGCTTTATGGACAAGGATGTCTTGATGATTGAGTTTGGCTTTGGATGCAGTGAATTCAAGCAAACACTCCCTAAATGCCATGAAGTTTGCTTGTGTGTGTAGAATAGGGAGGCTGACGTTAAACAGCACTTACATGTATGATTTGATCCCTTCTGCTAACCTCAGCTGCCTCTGACCTCTCCACTGAATGCTGAGGATGAGACAGGATCTGTTTTACAACCATGTTTTGAAGATATAACGTTACCAAAGGTTATGAAAGTGTACAGAACAACTCTCAGTTATAATCACTAGATGGCAGTCATGTACATCTGAGCGGCAGTGAGTGAGGCAAAGAAAATGATTAGAAGTGTGGAACCACTGGAAGAAAAAGCACAATCTAAAGGATTCAAAGAGTCTCAGCATTTGACTGGCCTTCACTTTTAACAAAGAGACCTGCTGAAAAAAAAAAATGGCCACACCAAATGTCAGTGTTTAGTAGCGTGGAGAATAAAGGCTGCTCCTCACTATAAGTGGGGTTTAATGAATGCTGCAGGATTACCTGTCGCTTCCACTGCTCCATCTTCGTGGCCTCTTTATCTGGAACAAAATGAGAAAACAGCAAGTTCAGATGTACATGTGTGTTTACAGAACAGTGTTTCTTCAAAACATGTTCAAGGAAAGGAATGCACTCAAGCAAGACAACAATATATCAGAGAAATACGGAATCAGGAAATAAACGTTTCAAGTCAAAATGATGGCCTAAGATATTGTGGGATATTAAAATACATATTGACAAAGATTAGAAAATAAAAATCAAACATTTACATTCTGCAATGACATAATTGTAGATTCTACAGCAGATCTAAAACAGTGTAAAATATGTCAACATGTCAAATGTGCCACATTTTACTGTCGTTGCCAATAAGAGTAAGAGAATCACTGAATTAATTAATAAATATATAAATATTGTCATGCAGCTAAAACAGAGCCAACAAAACTGTAGAGACGTGTTGCTCTCGATTTAAATCCTCTTTCACCTTGAAAAAACTGTATGTCGATTATCTTTTTTGAAAGAAAAGGTGAGGTGATTCTCAGCTTCAATGCAAACTATGCTCTTATAAACTGCAACAGAATTCTTTCGTGTTTAGTCTCTGGTGCCGTTTTTTTGCCATCTGACCTCTGGTTGCTTTGTCGAGGTAACTTTTGACGATGGCAACGAGCTCCAGGTTCTTGCTGAGGCGAGCGTAGTGAAACGCATCGTGACCCAAGCCGTCTACCGCCTTCACGTCGGTGCCGCTCTTCAGCAACACGTCCACTGCATCCTTACAGCCGTACTCGCAGCCCAGAATCAGCGCCGTCCTGAGGGCGTCGACAAACACCGTTGACGAGCGAGAACATGCACAAACTATCAGTGGAACAATTGTGTCTGAATATGAGGATGTCAAATCAAAATCAAAAATAATTCACTGTGCACGTAGTTCCACTGCTGCTGAATAATTCAGAGCTGTGGGAGCGGAGCGGATTTGTCCTTCTCTTGTCACCACATCCAGTTCTTTTTATTACATTTTCAAGAACCGTGTTTTGTTTGTGTTAGAAACGCTGCTCAGAAACCACAGCAAATGAATCAGGCAAAACGTGTAATGCATTATTGTGATGGTAAAAGTCATATTAAACTGAAAATGGAAGCGCAAGACGTTCTGAGGGACTTTATTTTCAAAGTATCTAAAATATATGATACTGTGTCACTACTGTAATCTATATAATTTAATATAATTAATCCATGGAATTAGTTTATTTTTATACCCCCAACAAAACTGGTTTGTCTAGTTGGCCACGAAAATGTTCTATAAAAATATACAGCATCTTATTACTGATGAAATTCTCAACATCTCCCATTAAAAAAAAAAAAAAAAAATCAGTTTATTCAAATTTCTACTTTTACTGATATTCATCACCTGCCTGACACAGATTTTGCTACAAGGTTTCTATGATCCTTTTTGCAAAGTAAGTACGATAAAGGTCCTTTCAGAAATACCTTTTTATTTTATGATAAATTTAAATAGCTGGCACAGAATATACAGTATTTTCTGTCTTAAAGAAAGACCCAAAAGGAAATCTACAGAAATTACAATTGTTTTAAGTTAATAATCTACGCCACCTGTCAAAAGCTGCCTTTTGTAAGCAACACAGACTGCCAATTTTTAAAATGTATATATACCAACAAGGTAACCAAAGACAAACACCGTGATGGGGTGAGATGTTTCTTACTTGTTTTGTTTGTCCCGGATGGTGATGTCAGCCCCTCGCTCCAGCAGCAGCTGACAGATGCGTGGATGACACATCTGGGTTGCCAGCACCAGAGGTGTCCTGCCATCCTGGAGAAAATCAAAACACATAAATACACAAAAGAATCAATTCATATCTAACATCAAAGCAAAGAGTGTAATACAGAATTTAGAGAGCGCTCATTCAAGTGGACTAAATTAATATTAATCAAACACCTTTTTGTGCTGCTCCAACTAACCTTTCATGAAATTAATGACCGTCATTGACAAGGAGCAAGCCAATCAATACACTTTTCTACAATGATAATTGAACTAAAAATATCTTAGAAGTGACCATCACGACACACTGTGTGAAATGAAGTGAAAACAATTCTCACGAAATCAGTGGTATTCACAGAAGCCCCACTGTCACAGAGAAGTTTCACGCTTGAGGAGCAGCCACCCATGACTGTGGAGAAAAAAAGAGAAGAAATGACCGCAATCATTTCATCACATGTGCAGCAGCGTGGAGCTGGGTTTTGTGTTGAAAAGGAGAAAAGCTATACAAGCGCTCTCTTTAAAATCAAGACCGCACGGTTTCATTAATACACTGGAATCTTTTATGCAACGAGGTTCATATTAATGAGCATGTGGATGCTCTGCTCATCAGGGTTTTCATTTATTTTAAACAGAATAGAGTAAAGTAAAGCCGTGACTAAGATAATGTAGAATACAGTCGAGTAGAGTAGTTACTACGGTAAAGTAGAATAAAATAGAATAGTGACGGGTAGAGAAGATTAAAGTCATTACTACGGTAAAATTGAATAAAGTAGAGTTCTTACTAAGGTTAAAAAGAATAAAGTACAGCAGAGTAAAGTAGAGTAACGTCTTTGCTAAGGTAAAGCAGAGTTAAGACTAGGGTAGATTACAGTAGAGTCAGTAGAGAGTACTCTCAGAACTAGAGTAGAGTCTGCACTTGAGTAGAATAGAGTCAGTTTTAGAGTAGACTAAGCACTATACTGCAGTACTAGGGTAAAGTCAGGACAAACGTAGAGTCAGTACTAGAGTAGAGAGGGGGCAAGAGTAGAGTCAGTACTGGAGTAGAGTAAATACTAGAGTAGAGTAAAAACTAGAGTAGAGTCTTACCAGCATCATGAAGAGCTGTTCTTCCTTGTAGGTCCACATTTCCAACTGGACTGTTGTTCTGCAAAACAACAGAATCAAGTAAAGCGGATTATTTTACTAGTTGTGAAATATCTCTGGATCCCTGCAGAGACATAATTGTGTGAAATAATATCTCAATATATGGTTTCATCACGTTATGATTCCATCAATTTGAATTATTGCTCGGCCTATTCAACGCAGTAAGAGACCTCAAAAGTATTTTTTTGCAATCCAGGTATGAATAACCACGGAGCCCGGGAGTGTCCATGGAGAGAAGAAAATATATAATATACAAATAAATAAATAGGGTCACAATTTACATATGTGTGTGCACAAGATATAAGTTGAAACCTCAATTAAATTAAATCATTCCGACGTTTTGTTTGTGCGAGGCCAAGTCATTCATTCCAGCCGCCACCTGCTTACGGTCTTTGTTGTAGATAGCTGTGGATTGACCCTTTAATCAAGCTTTACTTTAGCTTCAAGATGAGTAATCAGGACATGTTGACAACACTTGTTAATAAATCGTAGCCTCGAGATATATTTTCCCTCTATGGCCAGTCTCTGTAAAAAAAGGAAGTTACCGGATATGATGCTGTTGAATCACCAGTACCAACTAGTGGTTGCCTTTCTTCCTTGTAGCTTATGTGGCCAACTCAATATTTTATGGATCAGTGGATAATGAAGTTAGCTAAAGAGTAACTCCAAACAGAGGAGAGAACACTGGTTGTTTCACATCAAATATATCCCTGGGTTTAAGTATTTATTTCAAATAATAGTTTAATTATGTTTTAATAGTTGTAGAATAACATTATTCATTTCCACTGGTTGGGCAGTGGAACCTGAGATCAACAGCAGGCAGGTCATATTAGGCTAAGTGGCGCTGTGCTGATATGCTTGTGACATCTCTACCCAGTCAGTCAGCTGGTTGGCGTGTACCACTGTGGTGATGAGGGCCTATTATGAAAGCCTTGAGGACTCAATGCCAACAGGGGCCTGATGTTGCTGGGTAGGCTTGCCAGTGAGCTCCACTATAAAAACCCAACTCTCTCTAGCAACAAGGGCCAGAAATTAGCAGCACGCTCAAATGACAAAGCCAAGGAGGCGGGGGTTGTACGGGTGCGGGGGTGTTGGACCGGCCACGGGAGCTGACGGTGGAGCATGGAGGGGGGATATCCTATACCTTGAGGGTTTGGTTGGGCTGACGAGGGAGATAGTGGAGGTGGTGGGTGTTGGCGTCCAGCTGCTATGTCTGGTGTGATGACGGCACCAAGAATGGACGGCAGGTTTGCAGGAGGGTAGGCTTGTCAACACCACTGACAACCCCCTGCCAACAGCCGCGACCTCAGTTAGATCACTGCCATGAGAGAGGTGGGGGCAAGAGGAAGGGCTACAACACTATGAGAGCACAATATTGCAGAGATAGCAGCCTGATTGTAAACACATAAATCCCCCAGTGGGACACGGTGACTCAACAGGGCCTACTGTTGACCGATACGGAGTGGGCTCAGCTGCCAGAGCTGCTTAGCAATAATTATTTAAAGAAGGAAACTGCTCTGACTGGCCAGTGACTGGGAAGCAGGTCCGTTGGAGCATTCATGCAGTAGAGTGTGTAGATGCACAACACACCAACATAAGGAGCAAGAAAACGGAACAAACGCTGAAATGTGACATCTTATCTTGTAGTTTGGCACGTTTTTTTTTTTGTTTTTTTAAAGGAGTAAATACAACAGTCAGGTACAAATATTGTTGGAGGAACACATGGAGGACAAATGTACTTTACCTGCAAGAGTTTCTGCACACACAGAGAATGCCCATTTCTTGAAGCCTGATGAAGAGCGTTTTTGCCTGCAAGCAATAAATGCAACAAAAGAAATCAGAAAGTTAAGTACAATCACAATCAAGGGTTTTCATTGAATGTATTTTTAGAGCCAAACTCAATCAGCAATTAGCTCTCAACGACCCTGTTAGATGGGACTTGTACGTCCACGACCGCACTGTGGGAAACTGCACCAGCAGAAATTGCATCACTTCATCATGAAAGCGCCATCAATCAAACATATTATTCTGTCACAAGCAACCGGAATACATCACTCTGTTTGCTCTGTTGATGCTAAAACCTAAAGTTTACTGCATGAAGTGCCACTGATTGCACCACTAGATCCATCAGTGAATCACTTTGAGCTCGTCTCAGCACATAAACCTGCTTTGGCAAACCGGAGACCATGAGTTTTAATCCCAGTGGAGGCAGTTAGAGAGTCACAGCTTAACATAAATTATGCACAATGCATTATACGATTCAGAACGTGTACCCGATTTTACATTAAGCTAGTTTCTCTTCAGCTATTCTCCCAGGTTCCAATGACAAATTCTCCTCACAGTCCATGTCCCTGCAGTGTGTTAAAAATAGTAGTGCCCTGACTGACCAGTACGATTTGATAGTCCAGCGACAAGGACAAAATATATCCAATTAAGTTTTCTAGAGTGCTGTACAATGCTAGTTCCTTTTCAATATCTTAATCTTAAAAAGGTGGGATAAGTGTCAAATATTCTACTTTGGTATTGAGCCGTCTACTTTGTTGAAAGCACACTTGCTGGCATAAAAAAAAAAAATCAACTTCTTAAGCTACTTTGTAATCTTCTTTGCTCGCCGACTGTGGATGTTGACTACCTTCCTTTTTATTGACATATTTACATTTCTTGGACCAATATATCATTCATCAGTTAGTCATGCAATTCTTAAAGAGAACCTACAATATATCAACCCTGAATATGATTTGCTATAAAACAGTTATTATAATAAAAAAATAAATATATAGAAATGAATTTGGTGAAACCGTTTAAATGATACGAACTGACGTTATTTTAGAGATTTAGCTCAGCTTGTACATGGTGACATAGTTTAGTATTTAATGTTACACAACAGCGTTGTACTCCAATGTGTTTCAAGGATAAAACATAAAAGGAAAAGCGGCTCCTATGAGCCCTTGTAAATAGACGTCTCCTTCATAAAAAAGCAGAATATGGAGTTGTAATTTATACTGTGACCGACCAGTCTGATGTCAAGAGGTCTGTATAGATATACTGTCTTCAGGCGATCTAATGAAGTAAACACAGTGAACGGCCGCGCATAACGACACTACGCGCTGCAGATTTATCATTCCCGAAGGTGCACACTGGTTTATTTTGAGCAAAGGCAATGCACTCTTTCCAAATATCTTGCATGTGGTCCATGTTCAAATGAACCACTGACCAAGAAATACTGCTTCTCTGTTAAAGTAAACAAGCTGTTTTTTAGTGTTAGGTCTACTATCATTTACACGATGGGGGTGGACAAAATAATAGAAACCCATCTAAGTATACAAGTACAGCTCCAGGATATTGTTTTCATTCAACCTGAACTCACCAGTGGCATCAGTCGCAGTGACATCAGCGCCGTGTCCCAGGATGAGATTGAGACATTCTAGGTATCCTCGCATTGCAGCCAAATGAAACCTGCAAAACAAGAACAGAGATGGAGGAAAAATTGAGAGAGGAAAACTGACGGCGGGAGACGTCAAAGAGTAGCCAGCACGGAGCAGAGAAGGGCAAGTGAAAAAGTGATAGGGTGTAAAGAGAAGGGGGGTGAGGGTGAAACTTAAGGACAAGAGAGGGACTGCAAATGGACGCCTGGCTCCTCGCCATCAGCAAGATCAGCATTCTTGAGGCAAATAACAAGAAACATCAGGGTCCGTCGTGTCTCCAAAGCAACCAAGAGCTGCACAAACACTGTTTTCCCACTGTATCAGCTTCACTGGTGTATACGCGAGCATTCAAATATAAAACAAAATATAGACCACCTGCATAAAAGGCTGCAGAAATACTGCAGCTTCTCTTTGGGCTTTCTGTGTCCCACGTTCTTTTTTGTAAAGGAAACACCTCTAACACTATTCTAACTCAGGGATGATTATGTTTGTTTTGAAGTTTAGGAATAATTACACAATGACTCATGAGAGTTTATGCCTCTGTGTTCACCTTCTAGTTTGCATAGTGTGACAAAACAAAAAGGCCTGAATGGTAAACAATGTGAGTTATGAGCTATGCAACTGACCTAAATATTATTTAATCATGATTTTCTAGAACTTGGAAACCGCAGTAGAGAGACTTTTAAGCCAACAGGGACAAGAATTGTGATTGTCCTGTCAAATTTGTATTCATGTTAGATTGTCACAAAATTTTCTGCCAACTCAATTAAGCATTTTCCCACTGAACTTAATTGCCAACATGTCTTTAATCATCACTTTGGACTGGAAACATGTCTGTTCCCCTTCTTCTCCGATTAAACCCACAGCAGCACTGCCGCCACCAGCCACGAAGGTCTGCAGAGCACTTGCGTGTAAACCAATCTCAGTCTGTCACCCCTCAAGCCACATGAGCCTGTTTATACACTAACCCTGAGGTATCTGCAAAGGAGACAGCTAGGCTGTCACCTCAACACTGCCGCGGGTATTAAAAGCCGCGTTGATGGCCTGGAGATGCGGGTTCTCTGGGGAGCAGTGGAGGCTCCTGGCAAACAGCAGACTGGGAGCAGAGCAGACCTATCCAAGTTAGGGGAATCTAAGCATTCTGAATGACCAAGTTCATGAGGCGCAGCGTTCTCCAGAAGATAACTGGAGGAATGCTTCTGAACAGAGTCAAAAAATATGTAATTGCAAGCTTGAACTGGGGGTAGTGGATTACCTCTAGACTTTGTGATGAGGAACGAATGACAAGTTGTGTGACAGTGAGTACCACTAACAGCTACCAAGATGGTTAACACTGAAAATCATGTATTTGCAACTATATAATGACTAAATGCAAGAAACTAAAGACAGAGATTTGATTTGAGGAGACTTGAATCCATTAAAATTGTTGTGATCGGCCCAGTTTAGACTGCTAAGAAAAACTAAGAAACCAACTAAATGTTGGACACAGACCACACACACAAAGAATTGACTGTTTTGAACTGTGGATATATACTGCTTACCCAGCTGGAGACCTCAGTAAAATGGTTAAAGATAACTAATGGGTCTGTCTTTAAGAGAGCACATGGCATATCATCGTCACACCTGCTCCTTGGGCGGTTTTCAGGTCGACGGTCTACAGGATACGGTTGCTATTTTTAGCGAGTGGACAGGGGAAGAGTAAACCAGAGAGTATATGCTGGTAGCTGAACCATGTACAGCGTGTGATAATGTGTGTCTCTGAAGGAACAGCAGTCAAAATACTGTGGCCGCTGCAGCTTCACGTTCTACGCAATTATTTCTGTCACACTTGCCCAATCATTGCTGCACATTGTTTTAAGAAGTCGACATATCTTCTGATGCATTTACGTGCTAGTGAGAAGAACATTCATAATATCAAAGCTAGACGTACCATGTGCATTATCAAAGTGGTCACTCATAATGAACTTATCATCAAATTCTGCAGTACGGTTTTCAGAAAATAAGCTTTCAGCTCCAAACAGCAGACAAAGGTCAGAAACTAGCTGAAGACAAGTCAATGTTTTTGGTTAGAGGCCTGAAATAAGGTCCATGGTTAACACAAGCTTACAAGGATTTTAACATTTTGTTCTAAGATACAAAAACATCTCAGTAAATACCACTCTGGTGAATTCTGAAGCTTTTAAGTGTCTTGCCAACAAGTGGCTAAATGAGGCTACAAAACGTCATCACAGTGAGTAGTCCGCCTTCACAGCCTCGTGTCTACATCGCCCTCATGTGACCGTGGTGTCGTTCGTTTAAAGCTCGACATTAGCTTTACACTTGTGCCGATTGCAATCTCGCTTCAAAAATCATAAAAGTGGTGTTCGTTCGTGTGAAGATTATCTTGCTGAAAACAAGTTTGCCACAAATCTTATTTTCTGCAATAATCCAAAGGAAATATCCCATTGGCTTTGTGTCGAGGGAACCAGTGCGATACCAACTTCTGAGCTTGGCCTTCAAAAAAACGTCATCCCCTGCAGAAAGAGACAGGATAGTGGACATGCTGCTCTAAAGAAACCACATCGGGGTTAACAGTTTGTAATTAGTTTCCCCTCAGAGGTCCATGATTACAAGACACTGCCATCAGAAATTCCTCTGCTGGCTTTTGCAGAGGCCAGAAAGCCACGGACACGTGTTAGTCTGTGTGTGGCCCACTGAACTAAAAGTAGACCTGCTGAATTGAGCTTGTGGTTCACTTTTGTTTGGGGTAGACTACACTAGCAAAAGCGTGGTCTGTTTCTATAAATGTTCAATGTGTTGATTTTATGGTTAACTAGCTGTGGTGTGTCCGCCCTGCAGGGGAACACCAAATGATGAGCGTGACTGTGTTTGTGAACAACAACCTCTGCAGTCACTGGATTTAGTTGGGACAAATTCTAGCACCTTATTATGAGACCAGGCATTTATCAGGTTGGGTGCGTAATTATGCTTATTTACAAGCACTCATGTATACAATCATTGGTCTGTGCAATGGTGCCATGACAGAATTTCACACACTGCTGAAAATACTCGGCACCTTTGCTGCCAGGCTTTGTGGCTCCATAGTTTTATGCTTTAACAAAGCCTTTATCAAAATAAACCTGAAGCACAAGCCAGAAACCAGAGACTTCTTCATATATCTAGGATTAAACTGAGGGCGCCGGGCCTCCCAAAATGCTGGGGTTGGAATCCGGTTACATTTAGCAATAAAACAAAGTACCTACTTTTTTAAACGTCTCAATGCATTGTTTTCCATTATGCCATTACGGACCAAAACAAAACGTCTGAGTGAAACCTGAAATATCTGTGGTCATGCATCATCAAAAACAATTCCTTGTACATGTTTCAGTTGGGTTGACCTGCTTTTCTTCCTGTCCCATCTTTCAGGCTTTCTAATGGAACCTTGTGAAGGGTGTAAATCCACCAAACAAAAACAAACAAAACCTGAGGTTCCGACTGAAAAAAATCCTACCAAACAAAACATGGTCCTTAAAGATGTCGACTGATCCTGATAATAGCCTGCAGCTGGGCCAAAATGTGTTACTTTGTGTCGCAAAAGCACCACAGTGGATCAGATCTGAATTTACAGGGAGTCATTTCCTGTGGGGACCACAGAAACAGCCTCCAGACAGATGTGGTCAGGCCTTCAGTGGCCACACACATTTCTTGTACCAACTCCCACACAATGACCTCGAGTCAGATGGATCCAAAAGAGACATTTCTGGATATAAAAATGGACTCATAATGATAATATGCAACTGCAAATGCATACGGTGGGCACCTGGGAGAAGTCTTAAGGTTGAAAATGTTTGACAGGGTCACTATAGCCACGGGGAATTTTGGAAGGGGGCAGGATTTTGTTTTGTTTTTAGGGTCGTGCAGGGAGACAAGAGGAAAAATTATTTTCTTAGCAAGATTGATCCAATTGTGAAGAAATTCCTATCAATAGATGCTTTATCTGGGAAACAAGGTTGGGAAGGTGTGGTGGGAGAACCACAACAATGTTTGAAATGTGTAATGCTCAGCACTTTTAGAGTTGCAAAGGATGAGTGCAGGTCTGTAAATGTTCAGAGGTTATGTTTACTTACGCCGAGCGTCCTTCCACGTCGAGCTTGGTGGGGATGATGCCCTTCTTGCTGAGAACGGCAGCCACCTTGTCCGCCTCGCTCCGTTCCACGGCCTTCATCAGCCGATCGTCATACTTGTTCCAGTCTGTGTTCTGACAGTGAAGACAATGAACTTTCAGACATGCAGGACGTTTGACAGTATTTCCCAAAATCAAATAGCTGAACAAATATTTGACCAAACACCTTCGTAGTTTAAAAGTAGTGTGTAACGCCTGCAATGTGGTTTCCAGTTCTTTTAGCTGACGAATAAATGCAACAGTGACATATGCATATGACACACTGGCAATGTAGTTTGTAGTACAATAATAGACTTAAGTTAAAGCAGAATGTGCCAAGAATGTGCTGTGCTGCAGTTTCACTAACCCCACCCCCTCATGAGTGATAGCTACAAAGCATGGGAACAGAGTGCTTTTCAGGCTTCTGGGAAGCACTCTTCAAGTGGAGTGTTTTATACTGGGAGTAAAAAATGAACAGAGAACACAAATTATAACCTTAACTGAGTTTCAAACACAAGCAATGTGTACGTACACAGCAGCAATGCACTGACGCTACACAATAACAAAATAATGAAGCCATACATACACCAGTTTGACAACATCGTGTAGAATATACGACAGTTGTGACGCAACTAATGAGCCACTCAATTTACCCACCGATGATAATTCTCCCAATTTGCCTCGAGAAGAACGTTTAGATAACTCAATTTGTAGACAAAAGCATACCAACAGAACAGAAACCATAAACACAGATTGTGGTGACAAACTGAGACCAAAAAATACCTACAAAGTGCATGGAGGTGCATTTCAGCCAGCGGCTCATCTTTGGTGAGTGGAGCTGGTCCTTGCACCGTGCTATTGAAAAGGTTGCCAGGGTTCCGGTTTACAAAACAAAAACTGAGAGAAAAAAAGTGTATAAAAAAAAAATCCCCTCAGTTTGCACTCAACCAGTGAGTGCAACAACAACAAAAAAGACAGAAGGGTGACAGTCTATACGGTAGTGGAGGTACTCTTAAGGAAGGCTCAACCTCTCGAGTTTCCCTGACTTGAGGCGGAGGAATTTATTTGGGAGGATTTTCTGAGCATTCCTGTGTTGCTCACAGGCTCTGCCTGTAAGTTCATCACTGCGCAGCAGTTTAGTTGATTGTTAAAGGGAGGAGAAGGAGGAGTAAGAGGAGGAAGGAATGGAGGTGGAGAAGCAGGTGGACCAGCCCTGCCAGCCCTGGGACCTGCCCTGGCCGGCAACTGCAACTCCTCCTCTGGGGGGGAAGTCAGCTCAGCCTGGCTCCCGCTCGCCTCCCCCTCTATTCTCGCCTTTATCCTCCAACCTTCTGTTCAGCTCAGTCTCCTTCTGTTCTGATACTCTTGCTCTTCTTCTCTGGATTGTTTTCTGTGTAAAAAAAGCTGCAAGGTACTTGCTGAACAAGTTGTAACTGAAGGGCTTCTCGCTTCGCCTCTTGTCTCCTCTATCAGTGGTCTCCAGCGTCTTCACCCCACCAAATGGCAAGTCGGTCAGGCTCAGCGGGGTAAATATGTGAGCTCTCCCAGGTTTAAAATATCACCCCCTCCCTGGTAAACAGCGGCGGTGCAGACAGCGCTGTAGACTGGTTACCTCTTTATTTTTTGACCCTCCAACCTTTCTGTAGTGACTGATAGGAAGACAGGGGCTAAGAATACATTCTGGACATGCCTGCACTGTGAGTAATGGCTTTAGTGTCTGTCACCACTGCCAGCATGAAACAAGGCCAGCCAAAAAGACCTTGCTTACATCGCCACCCGCCACCATGCTCCCTGCTTGCCTCCATCTGAAAATATTAATGTCAGGGGGGGATTATGGTTTGCACATTTGAAGTTGTCTTGGCACTGACCCCCACAGGACACTACTGGCCCAAGAGCTGCTGTTAACCCATCCATCTAAAGCGGGTGGTGTGGCTCCAAAGTCCCCTGAGCCGAGCTGCACAGTAGCAAAGGTTAGATGTCAGCCTTTTTACAACCAAATGCCCACCAAAAACTACAACTACACTGCCTGTTTACTTACACTAAAAAAAACACTGCAAATGCACAAGCTTGCCTTTTATTAGGGGTACAGAGACAGCAACCCAAGGGCCCGTTTAATTTACACACTGCATCAGCTCCTTGTGGCCTCGTGTTACTGTCCGCTGCCAGACTGGCGTGAACAGAGCGGCACCGATATCCATAAACATGCAAAAAGACCTCCTCCGCATGACATGTCATATGAAGAAGTAGGTGTCAACTTACGAAAGCTGCTCAACCCAGCATAGAGACAAAGGCGCCAAAATGGCACCCAGTCACGCAGCATACTGGTCACGTAAATCTCGTACATGGGCGTGCTGGTGTGTGTATGTGTTTGTTTGGAAATCTGTTATGTACAAGTTAATGATAGGGCTGTTAAAGTAAAATGTGCCACTCCAGTAGTCACTCACTCACTTACAAAATGAAATATCATGATAGGCTTTAAAAGCATGGCTTGATGTTTTAAAGTGATTTTGATTATTTGTGCTTTCTTAAAATATTTGGTCTAAACTATTTGTGAGTTTTATGGACTATGACGCCCACTTTTGTTTTTACTCGGAGCAGTTCAATGATCTCACTTGACTGCAGCCTTTAAGACCTGGGAAGATGATGACTAGAACACATGACGATATCTAGTTTCATTTTATGTCGTGAATATGATGTCAACGTGATGTCCCTGCTTTACTTTCAAACGTTGGAATGGTGGCAACAAATTTCAAGCATATGAATACGTGTAAAGTTTATTTTTAAATTACTGAGCTCAACGACATTTGATCTGAGGGATAAAAGATGTTTTATTTTAGTTTCAAGCTTTAAATTACACCAAATATTTACAAATTTCAATTTTTGTAGCTTTACATGTGAAGAAAAAACAAAAATCTACCCATTTTTGCTCCAAGTCATGTTCACTAAAACCAAAATATTGCACCAGACGTAGCATTTTCATTCATCGCCATTTTTTTCTTTTGTCATTTAATTCATTCAAAAGTTAGACCGAAATAACTACATGAGACGTTTTTTGAGCATGTTTTCATTTGATCGTGCACTGAACAAACGACACATAATGATCGTGATTAGTCATTCGATGTGAATCCGATTTCACACAGAATCAGGATTCTTTTGGAGGTTAGCAGAAGGACGTAGAAGAGACTCTAAGTCTACAGTAATTATAGCGGCTCTGTGAGGCTGTGCTTTAAACTAAATACCAACGTCTGCATGCTAACATGGTCACAAGGACAACGCTCACATGATAGATGTTTAGCAGGAAAAGCACAATGTTTCAAATGATCAACATCATAATTACGTGTGTCCCCTGATTGCATTGCATCGTTAACTGTGACGTTGGTGCCGAAACGATATTCAACCCTTGTTGCGTGCGACTAAAACAAACACATTACCTAAAGTTTATATTTAAACACGGTGACCCGGAGGACAACACAGTGGACGAGCCAGTGCAGGCTTCTACCTGTCCACACAGATTATTCTGGGTGTCAGTTAGAGGCCGTTGTCATCTTCAGCTCACGTTTTCCATCACTGTCTACAGACAGTAATTCTTTCCAACACCTCAGTTTCCTGCCTCTCTCAGCCCCCGGCCAGACTAATGGGTCTCCAATGTCCTCACAAATGAAATCACTAGCAGGAAATATCTCACTGGTCATCTGATAACTGACCGAAGCCAAGACCAAAACATAAAGCTGTATGCCAATATGTCAAGTGATAGTGGTGTCAGATGCCAAACTGCAGTTACTCGAGTGGTTTTATAGGATTATGATTGTGGGGATGACGGTGATCGCAGTAGACATCTGTGAAGAGACGTTACATCATGAAATGTAAACCTTTTGACATTTTACGGGTGAAGTGGATAGCTATCTGGTAGTACAGACCTTTTGCAGTACTTACTTTCTTAGCTATTAGTATTTTATATTAGGGATGAAACCTAAGTTGCCTGAAGGACAGGTTATGTTATTGGTTGCTGAACTCACTCCTTCTGTTCATACCGACCACAAGTCCTGCTCATTGGAACAAAAATGAATTAAAAATCTGAAGCTAATATGAGGTTTCAGCAAATCTCAAATTCCAGCCACAGCATGCTGACATGATGTTTTTTCCCCATGTTCAGCAACTTAC
>NW_022280038.1:7112484-7130390 GCF_004355925.1 Anarrhichthys ocellatus
AGATAGATAGATAGATAGATAGATAGATATATATATATATATATATGACAAATTAAAGTTTTAACCTGATGGTGGCGCTAGTTTTATCCTCAGTAGAGCATGAAGGTCTTAACCAAATTTGCCCTAATTAACAGTTTCACTGAATAACTACGTTAGCTTATGATGTACTGTCTGACGACCCATATCACTTTTCAATACTGAGCATAAAATCTTTACAATACTTCTAGTTTATGAAGTTGCCCAAACATGATATCAATCATGCATTTGTATTTTTTTACCATCTATCCCCAGAGAGACCGGTTTGTGACATTAAAATAGCTCCATGCTGTGTGAATAACTCAGTGACAAGCTGATCTATTGGTGCAAATTACCTTGAAAAATCATATTTCTTTTTCAGGGTCAGCCATTCTTCGATATTAATTCAGAGGGAAACATCTGAAAGACGACGTTTTCTCTTCGATGTGTGCATGAAGTGTGAATGGACACGTAGAGTGTGAGTACAACAACCACAGAGGCAGAGGCTGAAAGGGTGGCGGAGGAGAGATAGAAAGAGAATATGTGAGGTCAACAAATGTGTAAATGAACAAGTGGAGGGGTGAGAAAGTGACAAGATGTAGCATGCTTGCAGTGGATCTGTAATTATGGGACATGTAAATTGACGCTTCGGAGTGAAAGGCCCTCTTGAATCGGGCCACGTCCCTGCTGATGGTTCAGGCCAGGTGTCGAGGGGAAAGAGGCACTCTGTTTTTGGTATGTACACGAGGCACTCGCTGCATATCTGCGTAGCTGCTAAACACAGGACCACTCTTGCAGGGCAGAGTATGGACTGGATGCAGCAGGACAGACAGACAGACAGACACGCCCTCTGGTGGTGTACAGAAAAACAACAGGTCGAATTCACTAAAGTCTATTTGTATCCTGGACACAGAGGAGAAGGTGACCAATGGTCATCTTCAGCGTTGATGCTTTCTAGACAAGATAATCCTTTGTCTCTCTGCATTGGCCATACTTCAGTAGTCAAACCGCTACATGCTGTCAAGAGGGTTTGAAGCTCATTTTTCTTATGAATAGAGTTGGGTGGATTTATGTTTTTCTTGTCTGGCCAGGTGTCTGAGCTTTAACCCTTTTGTTTTGATGGAAACCAGCTGAACCGGCATTTGTCATCATGACAAGTTCTGGCAAATTATAGAGTAGCCTACATCAGCAACCTCTGCCGACGGCTTCAGATCCAACTTGTATTGCATTAGTATTAAGCAATATGACAACGTGATAAAGGGAGCCTCTAGCGTCTGACAGGGAGGGGCGTGAGGACGCACATGGGGCACGTTGGGTTTGTTGACTAGAAAGCTCACGTGTTTTTTGGGGTGATGAGACAGACGGACAGAGTTGTCTCAAAGAAAAAGAAAACTACCCCAATATGGCAACATTATTGACAGGTGCCTATGAAGAGCATTAAAAGCCTGGGAATTTTTCATGTCTTACAATTAATCTGAATAAATGCGCATTTATTGTATTGCAAGTACATATATATAGAGCACACATTCACTGTTTACACCAGAATGGACTCTCTGTACTGTGAACAATCTCAATCATCACCAGTGTGACCAATTGTTTCATGCCGTCCCATAATAAGAATGGTAGAAATTTGCCGGCATGTACCATTTAGAGAAGAATAGAGATTTCTAAGGCATTGGATACTTCTCACAGTAAAGGAATGTACGATTCTAAGGAAATAGAGAAAGAGCAGGCTGCCCTCAAAAACTGATACCATAGGTCTGTTTTATGATACTTGAGTTAAGCCCGAGCCTGTTGAAAACACAATAAAACTCATGTGTAAAGTGGATTACTGGGAGTTTTCTGGCGACCGCCTCACGAGATCTTCACTTGTGTGGCCCAGAGATTAAAAATGGAGAATAGCTGGTCCAGCTGCTGGGTCACACCATTTTAGATGACTTATGACCCAGAGGGCAAAGCCCTTCTCACTATTTTCTTCTACTTCCGACACCCGCTGCCAGGGCAGGAAATCAGCTTCCCAGTTGCCCAAAGGGAAGATCATGAACAACAAGAAGGCCATAATATAGTTTCTGAAAGACAGGTCTAGATAGAAAATGGTGGTATTGATGAGAGATATCTCAAACTATTTCATTATCAGTTGATATCTGAAAAGTCTATTATTGAATCTGGACAAAACCCCTCTTGAGGTAATGCTTTCTCATCTCTACTGCATTCATCTGATTATACTGGAACACAAATGTGTTTTTCAGACCTTTAAAGCTTATTGAAGAACAGTGTTTAGTTTCTAAAAATAATTATAGATTTATTTTGATGTAACATTACAAATAAGAAAAACTAAGAATAATAACCAATAAAATGAACAGTAAACATATACAGGAAATAAAACAAAAACAAATAAACATTAGATGTTAGATGAAACTAAGATGGTGAACATTAGACTGGCTTAACATCAGCATGTTAACACACTAAACACACCGACATTAGCATTAAGCTAGAAGCATTTTTTAAAGAAACAAATAATTCCAAAACAATCTAGAGCACCAGATCTGTACCTGTTGAGGTTAAAACATCAATTTCCTGTAAAATGACAGCAGCTTAGCTGACGCATTTAAAAAGCAATCATTGAAACAACAATGTCTCGCGGCAGGAGAATTAAAAACAGCAGGGTTGTGGGCTTTGGCTGCTGGTGTGGCTGATATTATTCCAGCTGGTCGGAGGAAGTAGAGATAGAAGAAGAGAACAGGGCAGAAAGAGGAGCCATAGTGAGGAGCCATTTAGATCACTAATGTAGAAATACTACAGCAAATCACAAGGTGATTTTATAAAAGAGCTGCGATAGATAGATAGATTTATTTATTTTTTTTAAACACCACTAAAATGAGCATTTTCAGTGCCATGAGAGAGGGTAGGAGAATACACACTATGGTATAAGAGACGCAGACATGAGTGTGTCTGCCACCCGTGTTTACACACGTGACAGTGGTACTTTGATGTTAGTGTGGCTGGCGGGAGTATTGCAAGGAATGAAGGCTGTCGTCGTATCAAGAAAAGCGATGATGCAACATGAGGGAAAATACCACAGGAGACTTTTGTCTTACACGGCCATATTTGGTTAACCGAGGAGCTCTCTGGGCATGTTGGTACTTGGGCACAAACAGAGGTGATGACGCTTGTTTGGCCGGCACACCCTCACACAAGGAATGTTACTGGAGGGTTGGTCAAATGGACTGGGCCTCGCAAAAACATGCATATACTAAAAACATCTATTTCCCCATAGTCTTATGGAATGTGTTAAAACAATGATTGCTCAACATCTGAAAGTTACTTTCATTGTTTATGAGGTAAGAATTCAGTATGCCTTTAGTGATGCAACACACTGCATCGGTAAACAGTCCATACGATCACATCTGCCAAATCTTATATGTAGAGAATTACATTTACGTAATAAGGAATAAGAAAATAATTATTCAAGTGTAAAAAATGTCATTTGAGCTGCTGTATTAAATTCCTGAAAACAACACCGTGACTCCCGTGGTGACAGATAACAATCAGGTAGATACAGAGCAGGTAGTGACTCGTCCCTGCGATAAGTCTTTCCTGTGACCAGGCAGGTCTTCCTGTTAAAGTCTGCTTCCACATCACAAAATGTCTCCAATACATGTTGACCTTTAGAAGTCACATCACCCTCTTCATTATCAGTCAACTCTGCTGCTCGTTGTGTTTCTCGGCAAAACTCAGTGGACAGCAGAAGCCAGCGGTGGAGTTGAAAACAAAAAAAGGCACCATGTGGCTCCACCAGCATGCTGGGGGCACTGGGACTTTTTGTAAGTTTTACTGACTTCAACTTCCCGATAAAGCCGGGCACTTGCCTCATCTGCAGAGAGACAGAAGAATACAACCACACACGGAGCACAGCTTGATGAGGATTACAGTCTGAGCCTTTTCACAGCAGTTTGTCCCTCATCAGCAGAATCTTTGTGCTCCTGTTGCTCAGCATGCCTGACTGTACATACGTATACTTGTGTCTCTGTGTGTGTGTGTGTGTGTGTGTGTGTGTGGGCTGATATCAGCTGCAGCCCACCCAAAGTCAGTCAATAAGCTCAGCCCACTCTCACATGACAACCTCCCTCATCATTAGTAATCTCTCCATCACTAACCCTACACAGTTTAAACTACACATATACAGTCACCCAACTGCATGGTCCCCCCCTGTCATCACACATGACAAACACACACCGACATGCATTGCTACCACACACACACACACACACACTTGGGGTCTTTCACAGAGTGCGCTTTCTGCCTGGGAACACAGGCGGGTAACGCTGCGGAGATGACCTCATGGCTGCCCCCATGGAGCCAGACTTTAATCCTAAAAAGACAGACTGTCACGCTACCACCTACTCTACAGCCAACACAATGTCCAGCCTAAAACAAACTTCAGCTGATCCTGTCTGAGAGTTGGCCTCCTACAGTGAATATAACTAAAATGGCCGTGTGAACAGATAGATATTACAGGAAGACCTGCTGAACACTAAGGAAGAACATTTTTTAGAAAAACACAAACGGAAAGACTGGAGATTTCCATTTGGTCCTAAAAAGATATCAACGAGTACTATAGACTGCTGTGAAATGTGATATAGGTATTCTTTGACCCCTTCATCTGGCCAAAATTTCCCAAAACAATCAAAATTGACTGTTACGGGCAGATTGCCATGATATTAAAACTCTATTCATACTAAGGCGTGGGTTCTGTAGGCTCCCTACTGTTTTGTTCAAAGTGAATAAAACATGAGCAATTTGGGAAGAACAGAGGCTTTGTCAGCTTCTTTTTTTCAGTAACGCACACCAAGCAAAGCCATTTCCACCGCAACCATTCTGCTTCATTTATCAGAGTGAAGGGAACATCTTAAATACAGGGACAGCGCGGAATAGTCTCACGGTGAATCTCCCCACCGTCGCTCCAATCACAAAGTAAATCAAAGAACGGCCTGATCCGTTTAGTGCTTGGTCAAGAGTAAAACAGGCTTCACTGAGCACATTCATGCTCGCCAGAGGATGAGCCATTTTCAATTTAAACACTCCATAAAATTTCCTCTTGCGCTACCATCTGGCCAAAAGGTCAATTTCGCACACAAGATAAAACACATTGTCAGATATAAACCCTACCAATATGTAGGGGTGGGAATCACCAGCGAGCCCGCGATACGATATTATCACGATACTACGATATTCTGAGTATTGCGATAACATAAGCCTATATTGCGATTTATTACTTTTTTCAACTTCAAATTATGTCCCCAAAGGAAAACTGTGTCAACATGTTTTATCTAATAAGATAAAGTTTTCAGTCTGTTCATCTCACTTCAATCATTTTTATTGCAGCAAAATAGGATTGTCAAGCAGACAGACTGACCAACAATGTCATAAATGTTGCATGCACCTGACAAACTGAACTGTTTGTATTACTACATAGTCCAACTTAACTAAATGCAAACGTGTGGACTCAGTATATGAACTATAACTTACATAAGTAGGATATAAGAGTTATATAACTCAGTATAACTTGCGATGCGTGGACGCCGAGGACAGAGAGCCAGTTATGCGCTGCACTCTCCCCATGAGCCTGGCTACAGTTGGCAGATTTAACCCCATTGTGAGGCCAGATGTCTCTTTGTTTTGACCAACTTCCTACCAATCACGCTGACCCGGGACCTTTGCTGACCTCACCAGAAAACAACTCAGCACCATCTAGTGGACTGAAAAAGCAATTGATTTGATTTTTCTAGTAATTTTCTTTTTTAATAGTTTATATAATAAAATATTGATACTTGGCGTCCGTGTATCGATACAATATCGCCACGCAAAATGTCGTGATACTATGCTGTATCGATTTTTTCCCCCACCCCTACCAATATGTCTTTTCTATGTTATTTTGAGGTATAACTAACATTGCAGCCTCTATGAGCCACCAGGGGAGCTTTAAACTAGTCTTATTCATACCGAGACAACATCATTTATCACCTCGGCCCATTCGCAAGCCAGTCATTTCTTCAGAAAATTAAATCTTCAGCTTATGTGCCCATGAAGTTAGAAAAGGAGCAATTATATGACTAAACAGTTCACTGTTGTGGATACATAGGAAAATGTTTTTGAATGACAGAATTGGGTACAGTGTGATCCCATGTATTCATGTGTGACAGCAGTCTTTTGCTTCATTGTGTACACAAAGCAGACCAGCAATTTAGTCTGACAGGAACCTGTCAGAGGAAGATTTGAAAAGCCTCGTCATATGACCGAGGATTAACTCCAATGAAACGTTCATTCTTTACCAACTCAAGCCCAAAAAGACAAAGCAACACACGTGCTTTGAAAATGAGGGAGGAAAAGAGGATTTTGTTTTTTCTTTCCAAATCCAAGACCTTCTCACCCCCACCAGCAGAGGGGTAAGAACGCCTGCTGGGTGTTTTCTACCAAGTTGGAGCCTAAACTTGATAATGTTAAGTAGGTACTCGGGGCTTTATACGCTGCTCAGCGGCTTGTGAAAGATTCCTCAGGGGTTCAGGAGACCGCGAGTTCCCTCACCAGGGTAGAACGATTATTATTACTATAAATCAACGAGCTTCTCATCTTTCTAGAACACTGCAATTTTTGAGAATACCGCTTCTGCTTCTTGTTCAGATGTCATTTCTCTGATGATGTGAAAAGCCGTCTTACACGTAGCAGAAAACATTCACCGCTAGGGTTGACATCGGCGGGATATTGATAGTTACAATGTCCATGATTGAAATGAAGTGCAATTCTCAATTTAAAAACACTGAATCTCTGTCTCTGCATCACAGACGTTGGTGCAGTATGACAACAAACGCATCGCCTTGCTGAGAGGATACACCGTCGTCGTCCTCCTCCTAACAGGATTTACAGGGAAACTGGAGCAGTGTACAGTCCTGGGGTTGAAATGGCAGCAGTAGAACATCACAGAGCTCTCCAAAGAGCTGCAGTGCATCACACGTTTTAAAAGTATGTAGAAGCAGAGAAGAGGGGGATGGAACAAAACGGTTTCAGTTCTGATGACACAAAACAAAGGATCTCCGTTTATAAACTGTCATTTTAATTCCTGTTTTAGTTTTTAAAAATGTATTGCTGCATTAAAATAATTTATTATTTAAAATATAAATACAAATTCAATGTATTTCTTTGTTACATTTTGTTTAAAAAGTCAGAAAAACAATATTTGAGTCAAGTCTGATGCTGCCTTACACATAATAATGATACCAGTCACTTCCACCCAGTGAGGCTTACAGTTTATTAATGAAACACTGGTATCGAGTCAATACCCAGGTATCGCCACGGTATTGGGACTGAAAAAGTCAGATCAGGGCATCCCAACTTTCCACCACGTGATATTAATGTCATTACTCTACGACACGTTAGCATAAAAGAAACTAAGAGATTGTAAGAAAAAAAACTTGTGTTGAGCTCATTTTAGGAATATTTCAGCAACTTCATAATCTTAATTCAAAGGCAACTAAGCTCTTGTTTAAAAACGCATAGCTTTCGCTACGTTTACGCCTTGCGTCCACACTACTTTGGCATTTTTGGAACCCCTAAAACGGAGATGATTGAAAAACGCTGCTGTAGCCATTTTAGCTTGACCACCCCGGAGTTTCGTTTTAGTCCGGACGGGCAGAAACAAGAGACCTCTGAAAACGATGACGCAGACAACCACATCAGCTTCGATCCTGGATTCAGTGCTTGATTGAACACGGATAGAGAATTACAGGCCTTGTTGTCTATGCTAGCGTCTGCTGTGCAGTAAAATTCTACTACTGCCTACATGCGAAGGAGGGAAGCTATAATTTGAGCGCTTTGCGCCAATTCCCGTGTCGAGCAGCGTCATCAGCCCTGGTCATGCGATATGCGTTTTCAGGTGTAGTAGACTGGACAGAGATCATTTCTGAAACGGCATTAAAACACTCCCCTGAACGGGGTTTGTTTTTGTTTAAAATGAAAAGGTAGTAGTGTGGATGACGCCTTAGCCTAACCAAAGCAGCAGATATTGATCCCAAAGGCTTGGAGCCATCATACGCCCCTTTTCACAGTCCCATACCAACTCTCCTTTTGTTACGACTTCCCAACAATACAGCCGAACTCCGTCTGGCTCCACTATGCTATCATCAACCACTCTGATAACGGCACTTCAAGGGCGAGGGAGGCTCTCACGTTTCATCCTTAAGGATGCCGGCTGAGGGTAAAGACAAAATAAAGACACGGTGTGACCAGGAACACAATGAAGCAGCAAACTCCCCGTACAAATGAAAAGAGAGTTAGAAATCCAAAATCTTGTGTCCTGAAACTAAGTGGATGATAATGATACACTTTAACAAGGCAGAAATAATGACAAGCCGACAATCAACTGATATTAGTGTGAGCAGCAACAATTTCAATGTTCTTTTCTGATACTGATTTTAAAAAAAACAGCCTTGCTGCCTGTGAGTCACACATGCTATAATATAACAACGGTCAGGCACAAAGTTATCCAAGAGGCTGCAATCACTTGAATGGATGCTTACTCCTTGATTCAGCCTTTCATTATACTCCGCTGTGTCTGCCTGAAGAAAGCTTCTCATTACGCTTTGAGGGTTCAAAGCAACTCTGAGGAGTTGCTTTGATGCTCAGCCTTGATCTGCCCTTTAAATTGGGTTCAGATCAATTTAAAGTTGTTCGGCATAAAAAGTAAAGAAAATATAGATATACATTTATACCAGGCTATTTCCAAGGTAGCAAACATGTCATAAAATGTTTATTGTTTTGTGATAAGATAATAACTTTAAAATTTCATGAGAAATAGAAAAGCAGCAAATCCTCACATTTGAGAAGCGGCAGCTCAAATGGCTGGAACTCCTGCCTAAAAAATGACTCAATTGATTACTAAAACAGTGGCCGATAATGTTTTCTGTTAATTGACTAATACAATTAATCGACAGCTCTAATCCTCACAGAAAATAATTTTTCATGTATTCAATGCAAGTTGGACTAATTCCACTAAACACTGGAACATTAATGGAGCTGTCCATCAAGAAACTGATGAAATCATCTTAATCAGAATAATTTGTGTCCGTTTTTGCCATAATCGCATTACTACGCGTTTGAAAACGTAGTCGGTGATCAGAGATCTTTATCGTCAAGACGTCAACCGACATGAATGAGTTTTTTTTGCTCCACAGGGAGTGAGACACACACTCAAACGCCAGCGGTTCGTACGGTGTGTGGCACTGAACGACTTTCATTTCAGCCCAATAACCGTTTCCATCACATCCCAACATTTATCCAAACACTAAACCACGACCCACAGTATCAGAGCTCTAGAAGTATATCGTAGGCATGATATTGTTGGATGATCACAGATATATCAATATTTCTCTACCCTCTGTTGACATGTTTAAAACTACTTATACTGAAATCAGTTTTTACAGAACAATGTTGTTCTTTTAACAAGTGCCATGATTTGCATTGACTCTTTTAGTTTGTTTTTTGTCTGTTGTTTTTAGTCACATCATCTGTCCCCGTTTGTACTTGTATATGAAGCTTATTATTCTGCCCATCTTCAGGACTCCCTGGCAGACGAGATATTGTATTTGAATGGGACATTTCTGGTAAATAAAGTATAAATCAATAACCAAGTTATAAATATATATTCATATTTTCTCACCGTATCAGCGACAACAAATGTGGGGAAAGAGAGAAGCCAACAAAAACATGTATTGCATGGCCCATAGGCCTGAGTGCATGAGCAAAATACTAAACACTCACTCATATATAGCAAGAGATATACGAGGACACAAACGGAACAAATCAATACTGCATAGAGAATCAATGCTGAACATGACAGAACTTTCTCTTCATGCTCCAGTCAGCAAAATGCAACTAAGGAATTGAGATCTTGAGAAAAACATTCTGAAATGACCCAACACAAGGCTGCTATAGATGAGCAGAAAGACCTCAGTTCAGGTGGGCTGCAGAGTCGATGAAAGATAGAGCGTCTCTCTCCTTCACTGTATGAACCAGCCTGATTTTAATCTCCTTCGAATATTGTTCCGCAATTTACAGAACAGATGTTCGCTGTGACAGCAAGCTGTGCGACAGCTCAGAGTATTATCTCAAAACTATCCAGTTCCGTATTCTCCCCCAGGAGCTCTCCTGTCTGCTCCCGCTTCAGTCGATACTGAAGCTGAAACATTTTCAACCAACATGTTGCTTTAGACAGTCTGTGTTTGTGGCCAGCGGCGGTGTTTGCAGAATGTTAGTGCAACCAGATTCAAACATTTGATCTTAATCTTGCTGAGGTCAGCCTTATTTGGACATATTTGTTTGCTTTTATTTTGACAGGGGATCTGCTTGTCAATAGTCTGATTATATCATTTATACGTTGTTGCCAAAATCTATCAAAAACTAATGATGGTTAAATATGAATGTTTGTCAATTTAATGGGCTAAATGGAGAATAAATAAGGAATCTTCTTTTACTTACAGCTGCAACAGGTAATCAATACATTAAATACATGAGTGTCTATTTTAATAATCAATGAATTGTTGTGAGACATCTTTAAAAGGAAAACATGTAATAAATATCTGGTTCAAACTTCTCTAATGGGAGAATTTGCAGCTTTTCTCTGTTTTGTGTTTTGTAAACTTGTATATCTTTGGGTTCTGAAGTGCTGGTCGAACAAAACAAGAGATTTGAGGGAGTCATCTTGGGCTGTGGGAAACTGGGATCTACACTATACAACAATTAGCTTATTCATCTAGAAAATAAACAGATGCAAGGACAGATTCACTGATAATTACTTAAAGTGCTAGTCGTACATTTGTCTCTGTCAAACATCATAAATCCTTGTTTTCTTTCCATTGAGAACAAATGGTAATTATAAGCCTCCGTGACAATGCTCGTCATGAGAAGCCTTTTAGGATTCAAGAAAAACAGTTTTCTACTCAACAAAAAAACTGTTTTCCACAGAAGAGAATGACTGAAACTGAACACCTGCCTAGAAACTTGAGCCAAAACTACGGACCTTAGCCTGGCTTTAATCTGCAGCGGGTATTGAGGGAATGTCTTAGCATTTTGTATCCTGGTCACCCAGTTTGTTTTTCAGCTACCTTAAAATGGTTTAGTTTGCATTCCTAGGCTGAAATAAGTTCTTGTCAATATTTGATAGGTGAACCAGATTGATGAATAATGACAGAATTCAATAAAGAGGAAAATGTCAAGTCCGAATAGGCAGTTTGTGGCTTCTAGTTTTAGGCAGTTCAGGGCTTCTTTGTTTAAGAAAATCAAAGTGAATCCATATACGATAACTTGAGGAGACAATAGAAAAGATAATACAAAGAGTGGAAGAGGCCGGAATTCAGTTACAGCGTGTTCAAATACTAAAAACACGTTTCCTTTGGATCCCCCCCTTGCCTCTCCTTCTCGGAAAACACAGATTCATTTTTCTTAATTATTACTCACCCCACCAGGAAGTTGTGAGTGAGTTCACCTCCTGCACATTGTGTAGCAATGAGGAAAGCATGCATCTGAAAACATTTACAGTAAGATGAGATGCTGTCAGTCTAAACGCCTCATTGATGCTATTATCTATCTTTTAAGTTTCAGGTGGGGATGATCTGATGATGATAACTATGTCTTTACATTTAGCAGCATAAAAATCAGAACTAAGATACAGTACGTCTTTAAATACATTTCAAATTAAATTAAACCTATAGTGATGTTTGTAAGGGTACTACCATCTTCTGAAGTTACTGTGAGGATTGGTTGTTTACAGTGCAACATTATCAGAGATCGTCAGTAAAAGATTATTTCACAGTGTGATGGTTAATGTTAATGTGTGTAATTAATCCGTGAGGTGGGATCTGTACGGATCAACAGGGGTCAGTTATACCACTATCGGAAACACTACCACTTTCATCCACAGGGACCGCCAAAACCAACACAAAATGAAGGCTCCTTGAAGTAGCTTCAAGTTCTTCCTTTGATATATCTGCCTGCACAGAGGAATGCAATGGGAATGTTATAGAATCATCACTCAGACAGACCTGCGTAAATGTCACGGGTGTTTCCTCAAGGCGGCTTACCGTAAGCTGTTCCCGAGGTAGCTTTGAAACAAAACAGGACAGAAAATGCTGAAGGCTTGAATATTAAATGGCTGCCTCGGACGGACGGAGGGAGACAACCCTCAACGTGGATACAATACCATTTTGTTGCCGAAGGGCTCTTTTCCTCTCCCTTTTAAAAAGACAGTTTACCACACACAGCTCCTCTGGCTTTGTGCCTTTCTCATGGTAATTGCTAGGAGCTGAAAGACAGAGTGCAGTGCCAAACACCCACAGCATGTTGAACTGTGCAGAATTGTAATGACTGAGTTCATATAGGCTGCTGCTGGACAGTGAAGGATGAATACAAAATGATGGCCTATCGTGTAGTCACTCCAGCTGAGAAGCATAGACCTGATAGATATTCACGATACAGTGTTATTCATCCAATACTCCGGTCTGTAACACACGCAGACTTATCTTGGCAACAAAATCAATGCAACATTCCTGAGGGGACTTATGGTGTATCCACGGAGCCGTGATGGCTGCCCACAACACATTCTACACAAATACTAGGATTAGATGAAATATTTTAAGTTTTCTGTATTTTATGCCAGGATAACTGCATTTCTTTATTAAAAAAGATATACACTCAGTTTATTAGGTACACCTTGCTAAAAAACAATTTAGTCTCTCACAACATGCAGTAAATCTGACTTTCATGAAGGTTATAATGTTCAGATTTTGGTGAAAGAGAGATGTTGATTCAACTTTGTGGTCATTTTTGAGGCTGTAGTTTGTGGTAGAGCTGAAATGATTCACTGAATAATCAATGAAGTAGTATTATGATAATGGTTTTATTGTTTTAGTCAAGCACAAATGCCATACAGCATTTGGTTTCAGCTTCTCAAATGCGAGGATTTGCTGCTTTTCTTTGACATATATGATGGTAAACTACATATGTTTGTTTCTGACAAACATTTATAAGCAAAAACGAATATTCCAGAAGATTATTGGCAGATTTGACATGCTAATGTGGACTAACTAATTGAAACGTCTCTCAGTACAACCCAATACAACTCAACAGCAGCACATAGTGATCACAAAGCACTACATTTCAGAGGCAATGAATTGTAGTTTTAATGATGTACAATTATGGATTAAGCTCCACAGCTGTGTATATAAAGTCATTCAAATCAGCCCCACCTTTCCAAACTGCAACATTAAAGTGACATTAATCTATTCATGAATGGGCTATTGTGCATAATAAGTACTTTACTTTTGATACTATTAAGTATATTTTGATTGCCTAATTTGTATTCGTAACTAGAGTATTTCCACACTGTGGTATTACTACTCGCGCTCAAGTAAAAGATGAGAGTACTTCCACTACTGTTGTATTAGGATGCATTAGTTTTTAAACTAGGTTTCCTTCAGAAAACTTCACAAGCATCTGACATCTGTTGGTGAGCTGCTGCGTTCAAGAACAACCCAAATGTTAAACCCCAACTTCCAGGGGTCTACAGCGGGGTTATTTGTGTGCGTTCGCGGTGATAACAACCAGGCGAGGAGGCGCTTTGCTGCACTGATTTAATGAGCTTTTGTGAATAACAATAACAACAACAACAACAACAACAACAACAACAACAACAACACCGTCAGCTGCTCCTGATTTAGGCCAGATCATGAACAAACCTGAACCCGCATGGATGCAGAGTAATACAACTGTGTCAGAGGCCACATCCACCACTCGCGCGTAAGGTCGCAGGTGCGTAAAGTTACTGGCGGCGTGTTTTATTTCCGTGGGAACATGACCGCGGTTAACGTGGTTGTTGGGGACAAGAGGTCAGGTTTACAAACAATAAACCCCACCCGGTGTTGAAACCGGTTAAAACACAACGCCATCGTTGATGAACACACACTCGATTCAATAGTAAGAGTCCGGGGATGTTTTGCAAAACGTGCATTATTCGATACAGAAAAAGACAACTTACAGTGATGGTAACTTCGTGCTTTTTCAGTCGATACTTGAGGCTCTTCATCTTGTGGCGTGTTGGTCTGCAGTATTAAAAGTTTCCTTTGGTTAATAAGTTCATAAATAGCATAAAAAAAACTTCCCTGAAAGTTCAGACGAAGTACGTTTTTTATATCTTTCCCCCTTTTCCCGTCACAGAGCGAGTTTCACCTGACGCCTGACCGCAGATTCTACTCGCCCTTTTTGAATTGACAACCAGCGGGAGCCAATCAAACTGAAGCACACGCGCGTTGTGTTACTTTTGATCCAATCGGTGACCTGGAAAGGGGCGGGACTTCCTTCTAAAGTGTCAGTTGGGAGAAGTGTGAGACATCCTGGGACAGGGGAGGGAAAACCTGGAATGACGTCATGCGTACCTGAGGACCGAAACACCTTGAAAAAAATATGTTTGAATCTATGAACGATCTGGTGTCATTATCTGTTGTTTACAGGGAATACCTCAGCGGAAACTATTTAGCGTTGCAGTGTAAATTTCACCTGCTATTAAAATGGTTAATAAACCGCTCTGTCTGTTGTGTCACAGGTGACCGAGCTTACTGCACTGCGGTTGGCTGGTCGTTATGAACCTTACACTCAATAACTCTATAATGCATTTTAGGAGGAAATATTCAAGAAGTACTCAGACTTCTACTTCATTTTTTAAAATTTTATATTATTCTATTTCATTGTATATATTGTGCATTTTTATATGTATATATATATATGTTTTACTGTTATTTTTATTGTATATATTGTGCATTTTTATATTTGCATTTTTTACATTGAATATGTTTTACTCTGTTATTTTTTTATTGCTTTACCTGTACCATAAATGCTGCTGTAGCGAAAAAATTTCCCCTTGCGGGATTAATAAAGTATCTATCTATCTATCTATCTATCTAAAGTAAACGTAGTAATACCACAGTGTAGAAATACTTTGTTACAAGTAAAAAGTCCTTTATTCAAATTCTTACTGAAGTAAAAGTACAAAACATTTACATTTTGTATCTCAATAATCTGAATCTACAAAGTTGCTAAAGCTGTCAAATGAATGTAGTCGGCTAAAACTTACAATATTGTAGTGAAGAAGAAGTATTACCATAAAATGGAAATACTCAAGTAAAGTACAAGGACATTTAATGATGTGTTCTTACACTGAATTATTAAATCAGTGAATAATCTGAACTGTTGGTACTTAGAATAGATAAATGGAACGTGTCAACAACCTCCGAGAATAAATTAACTTTCCACTGCTGCATTTATTACCTAATATAAACAGTCATATCTATCTGCATGTAACTATAAACACCAGTGATTAAACCTATTTACTTAACTATGCTGCACAAACAGTATTTTATCTGTCTTGTAATAATGTGCCTCATTTGTCTACATTTGCTGCTTTAGATAAACAAATGAAATATCTCAAACGTATCTACTTCCTCGCCCAAACATTGGACTAACTCTTATCCTCAATAAACATCTAGGATAAAAAGTATTCATCTGTGAGAACATTTCCTACAGTGTAGAGTGGGTATAGTGAGACTAATGTTCGCTGTAGGTTAGGTTAGAAAAGCTGATGGTATTCAGTATAATATTGATTTGGCTGTTCAGCATAGAAACATTGAGTTAAAGTTGTGTAAATTTCAGTTTCTGTACATGTCCTTGTTCCTTGTTTACATTTGATTAATATTTGCTTTATGCTTTGTTGTTATAAATATATAAGCACAAACGTACATACAAATGAACAGGGAAGTGGGCAGGTGTGGAATGTAATAATACTGTTACTCAATGTATTGTAGGAATACTAAAGTACAAATGTGAGGTACTTGTAGCGTACTTTACTTACTTACTATTTCCATTGTATACAACTTTGTACTTTTACTTCACTCCATCTCAAATGCAAATAATGTACTTTTAACTTTATTTTGTCTGACAGCTTTACTTACTTTTCAGATTAGTTTGTTCAACCCCTTCCTGTCCAGATTTTGAATGATTGTGATAAACTGAAGGATGAAGTATTCAACGTATGTATTCAAAAACCCTCCGAGATCAGCTGGAAAATGCATCATCACACAGCTGAGAACAGGGCTGTTTAGAGATACGTGGTTCTCACAGGACAGCAACGCTACAAGAATATGATGATCTCATAGAATATGATGTATTGCTGTATATTAAACAGTTAATAAGGTAGGCATAGTTAAAATAAGCGCAACCATAAACATCTACAGCAGCAAAATGCAACATAGGCTACACATTAATGCACCAATAATGTTGATCCAAAAACATCATATAAAACACCGACAGGGACCATTTTACTGCATATTGAGTACTTTTACCGTTGGTACATTTCGCTGATAATACTTACCGGCCTATACTTTTACTGATGGAAGGTTTTGAATGCAGGCCCTTCGCTTGTAAGACTCGTGGAGTATTTTCACAGTTAGGCCTCCTTCCTCCAACAGGTTTAAACATCAGGTAGACAGCAAGTGTTTAAAAGAAATATACAAAAAGGGGAAACTCTGCCCCCTTGTGATGTCTAATCACACAATACTAAAGCAATGAGTCAATCAATAAATGAATAGATCGATAATAAGAAGCCCACATAAACTGACAGAATCGAGACAATAAAGTCTCGTGGAATCTAAAGTGGCGATCCAGTCCTGGTTGGTTTTTCATTTAATTGAGTGAGAACATCGTAGTTGTGCTTAAAGTATTTTTGTTGATACATGAGCTTCAGGTTTTCATAATTGTGTGCATAGTTCTATTTTTGTGTGTGTATACAATGGAGGAAACTGCAATGTAGCATTTTTCCACAGACACCCTGTTTGTAATACTGCAAATATATAAATATTGCAATACTTTTTAATCAGCGGGCCATAGATGGTGTTACCTCCTTCGGCAATAGATTTGCGTTTGGGTTCATCAATAAAATGCAGCGGAATGTTATTATCTTTTATAATGTCGCATTCTTCACTTTGAGTAAATATTTAACCGACTAGCGTAAATGCTACCTGCCGTTAAACGTGTCTCTCCGTTGTTTTTGTTCTTGACACATTGCTGCAGGCGATTCTTCAGCCTTTCCTCCTTCATTTAACAGTGATGCCACAAATAATTCATATTTATATTATAAGAAGAACAACACAGTAAACCATGTCAATTGTGTAGAAACATTTTTTTTTTTTTTTTTTTTTTTTTTTTACAAATTGATACAAATGAACAAGATACAGATACAAAAACATCAACTGCTGAGTGATGACCATGTGGTCCAGCATTAAATTGCACCTCGTGTGGCAGAACGAACGCTAATAAATACATACATGCAACAGTAACAAATATCTAAAAACACCTAAGTGCTGCTTGTGGAAACAGTAACTTGTCAACAGAAAAAAAATAAAAGAACAAAGAGAGAGAAAAGTGGAGAGAGACTCAACTAAAAAATACTTTTTTTTGAGTGTGACAAGCTCCTGAGACCTTTGTGGAGGGAGCGGATCAGTTCAGGGGAAAAATGTCCTCCAAGTCTGCACTCACAGGGGAAGTAAATGTTATTCTACATGTGGAGTAAAGAGGTCTCTTAATAGGAGCCGAGAGTGCTGAGAGCGCTCACACGGCCTTGCGGTGGTACTCTGGGGGCGCGACCTCGTAATCGGTGGAAGTCAAGAGGGTGGATGAATTCTTCACCAGGTACCTGGAGGAAATGTCAAAATGGATCGTCATTGTGGAGTGGGACAGAAAAAGGTCACTGCAAAACAACATTTGTCCCTCAACAGTTGTCGTGTATACATACATAT
>NW_022280038.1:7135390-7156193 GCF_004355925.1 Anarrhichthys ocellatus
TTTTTTTTTTAAATACTGTGAATGTAAAAAGACTTCATAAAAATTGCATTAAACTAGAAAGCGATCTGCACCAAGTGTGTCTTCAATGAGCACTGTTGTAATGATGGATTGAATGAATACAACCCATAATTGGCTGACCCACCGTTTAGACTGCAAGTGTATCAGATGCGTTTGTCACTCGCACATCTCAACAGGTACGCTCCCATTGTACTCTGTGCAGATGTCTCCACCGGCTCTGTGCGTCTCAGCTCCGTCTCACGGGTGTAACTGCGACTTGAAGCGTTTATATTTAGGCTCCAAGTCGACTTATTGACGTTCCGTGCGTAAACGTGAGGTTGATGCCCAATAACAAAAGACACAGAATTAACAGTGTCTTTGGGTGCCGAACAGCTGCAACGCAGTCAGCTGTGTGTAATTCCGTTAGCTCTTAGCCAAACACACCGTCCATAACAATTAAAGGGAGCAAAAATATTTTCTCCAAAACCCCCCACTGTGTCTCTCTGGCTGCAGAGTAGCAGCTGAGGGTGGTGATGCACTGTGAGTGAGGACTCAGCAGGCGGTCAATGGCAGTACAAAACCGGCAATCAAAAGGTGTTTTTAGGAAAAAGTGAGTCACTGAAACCACGAGAGGTCCTTGAGCATGCAGCCGTAACAATATGCATTTTGCTGCAGCAGAAGGAGAGATTTAAAGTGGACGGACACACAGGTGCACACGCAAACACGCAAACAATCGCATGATTGTCCTGTCGGAGATCATAACTGGTCATACTCATGAGTATATCTGACACAACTGCAGCATCCTGATAATGTAGATACAATTACGAAGGATTATTTCGTTTTTTTTTTGGCTAATCCATTAAATAGAATACGGTACAAATCAAGCTTCTTATTGACATTTGGGGTACGGATCTTGTATTGATTGCCATAGAGCAGTCATTGATTTACAACGATACCGTATACAACCAGAGATATCAAAGGGAAAGCTACCTCAGTAGAAATCTCTGCTGGTGGACAAATCTCTATTTTCACAGGACGTATTGTGAAAGTTGCTGACCCTCAGCCAGGGCAATTTGACGTCAGCTACTGTGATAGCATTTGTCACTTCATAGAGAGCAGTCATTACAATCAAGTCTTTATGCAAGTTAGAATTTGATTATTGATGAGGACAGCATCTTCCTCATGACCTTCTGAGTGTTTGCCAACTCGATTCTAATGTCAAAATAAGAAATACATTTTTAAACCCCGTGTGTGTGTGTGTGTGTGTGTGGGTGTGTGTGTGTGTGTATGACCAACATAACAATGGTATGATTGTTCTGGACAAACGAAACATAGCTAGCAAGGTGATCATTTGTCTGTTTAGTGTTCAAGCTTCTGAGGAGAACATTTCACAGACGCGAACGAAAAGAACGGCAACACTGAATTCCCCTCCGAGGCCACTTTGCCTGTCTGGAAAGAATCCAATTCAATGGTTTGAAAGCACTTATAAAAGCACTTATAATACAGGTAGGTGCTTGAGTTTCTGCATGATGTTAGAAACAATCCATCACTCGCTCATTTCAAAGCGATGGTTGAAATGTGTGTGAGCTGCATGTGTAAAATAATGTGTGTGTGTGTGTGTGTGTGTCCACGGTCCGTACCAAATAGACGCAGCAAGTGTGGAGCTCCGTACACCTGCGACATCGGCATGTCTGGGTGTTCGGCCAGGATCTCAGCATACTGCGGCCTCTCAAACTTGTAAAGCAGCTGAGTGCCCAGCATGACGTTGAAGTACTCCCGAATCCCCGACACAACTTCGTTTACTGCGTACTCCCTGAGCGGAGGGGAGAGAAAGAAGGAAATCAATCAACGCTAGCATCATGCTGCTGGTTAAACAGATAAGAGTATAATGGCATTACTGTGCAACACCACCACCTCTATCAAACTGGATATGCTTGTCATCGCATGCTTTTGTGTTGGAAGCAAGTATCCAACCATAGCAAGTCTATTTTCACAACTTACTGAAATGAATCAAATCAAATTGTAGTCGCTATTTAGGAAAATGGCCAGCAGCATGTATGATTTGCTGTAAATGTGCTAAAACATGGAAAAAAAACTTGAATTATGGTCATTTAAATATTTCCAAATTCAGCAGGGCGTCCAATCATGTTCATAAGTGGTACCATGCTGGGTAAATTGCACAGGATTGAGTCTAAACTGTTATTCGTTTCAAAGAAGGAAGTCAAAGCTGACAGTACATGAGGCATATCATCTCAGGCTCCTCTGCCTCCTTCAAGTGATCCTTATGGAGTTCTGTTTAGCTGTAAAAATGAAAGGTTTGTGACGAAGTCTCCATGTTGATAACAGTCGAGCCACAATCTTACTCATTTTACAGCTAAACAGTACACTAAATATATAAGTTACTGCGTTAGAGACTCCTCTGCTCTGATTGGTTGTTTTTTCTTCGGGCGCAGTGGACTCTTGCCTCATTAGCAGCGCTGAGAGGAGGCAGAGGAGCCTGTTTATATTCACAGATTATCTGCTTCATGCACTACTTTCAGGATAAAGAGACAGTTTGAGCAAATATAATAAAACAATGTATTTTTAATAAAGTTACCAACTGTTTCTGAAGAGGAAAACTTACAACCTATTTTCCAATGTTTTCGTGTCAAAGTGAATAATAGGAAAAACTATTTAATTTCAATTTGATCCAGTAAAAACATGGGAAAATAGGGTCCAGGTTGAAAAATACCAAAGTTAAACTTTAAGGACATTGATGGGGAGGACGACATGAACATCATTTGAAGAAAGTCAGGGTGTTTATTCTTACTTGTTGTCCGAGTTTCCTTTTGATTTCTTATAGTTTGCATAGTCCTCCAAAACAGTCTCTATATTCTTCTTAGCAGGCAGATGAAATAACTGGAAGCAACAGAAAACCTTGATTGAGACATTGACAAAATATCAGTGTTCCTCACTTTCAAGCATGTTTTGACTCCACTTATCATTCTCAGTTTAATTGTGACACTTCCTGTCTGTGCTACATTGTACAGCTCTGATGTGCAGCTTGCCATTCTACCACCTATTGAAGAGTTATTAATGGCAAATTACGGTCAGTAATGTACATTATTTGTGTCAAATGTCATCTAAACAACAGATCTGATTCTACACACCAGATGAGATAAGGAATCAATCTGCTCTCCGAGAGGATTTAAGCATTCCTTGACTAAAGAGTTGAGGATTGACTGGTTTTGACACAGTGGTTAAGTCCAAGATCGTTAAATGGTTGATAAACAGGAATTTACATCATTTAATTTGTCACAGGTGGAATATAAAAGCAGGATGTCTGTAAGAATGTGTAACACACAGACATCTAAGCTCTCAGCTAATCGTAGCTGAAGTAAATCAAACATGAACTCCTTCTGGTTTGTTGGTGTGTGTCCCCCCCACCTGTTTCTGTCGGGTGATGAGGTCCCAGTCGTCCACCAGCCAGGGTTTCAGCTCTTCAGGAATCTTCACTTTCACCTCCACGCGGTTGGTGAACATCTCCTCCTGGACACACATGGTTGATTATTGATTATTATTATAAAGCAAGAAAGCGTCTCCTCCAAGAGCATTTTGCATTTCTCTCATAAAAAAAAAAAAAAAAATGCATTTCTTATTTCAAATGCAGGTATTCTTTTTTCATATTCATGTAAATATATTTTCTCTATTATATTTATTTCAATATTAGTGAATTATATCAAGATCTTGGGACTATTAAATAATACAGGTGCAAAACATATTAGTGCAAATTAAATTTCTATAAAAAGTCATTTTATTTCCATCTATAATATCCCAGAATGCAACACTTCTTTCCTGCTGCCGGCAGGTCTTATGGACGAGAATAACGTCCTTCTGTGAAAAATGTTCTGATCTTTAATGACGTTCAAGATCTTTTTGACACCCTGGTTGGTATGCAGGCCATGATTACATGTCTGCATGGGGCCAACATTTAACTCTATTTCTTGCTCTCTTTAGGAAACTGAACAATTTATCTCACCAGAAAGAAATCAACAGTGAAAGAATCCAGACAATAACCTGCTGTGGCCCACAGGGTGCATCGTTCAAAAACTTGTTTCAATCATTGACTGTTCAGAAGCCTAGTGATCAAAATGACTGCTTAAAACAAAGTTATTACATTTTCTCAGCTTTGTTCATCAACAAAGCGCTGTTGTTTAAGCTATATATCCTCAGGTATGTCTGTCTTCATGTGTGTCCACAGAGTTAATAACTGATGATACATACACTCTCCACAGTGGGATCAACCCGAGCCCTCTTCTTCCGTGGTCCCAGCAGCGTTTCTCCGCTGCTGGTGCCTTCACCCGGCCCCGGGGCTAAAACCAAATATCAAGTTACAGCACACTCAAATTATGAAGAAAATAAAAGGTGTTCATAAAACACGTCTGGCAGGTTGTTGCAAATCCATAACAAGTTCCCAAAACAGGAGAGTGCTTTCAGGCACGACAGATGAGCAGGTGAACAACAAGTCTGTGTGTAGTCAGTCAACCATTTTGATGAGTAACTCCAACTGCCCTTAGAGGTAGATCCGTGATTTTTAGATTAACATAAAGAAAGAACACGTGATGCAGAAACTTTACACTCACTCTTCTGCTTTGCCTTTTTCACTTTCCTAGGACGCAGAAAACAGTGAGTCAGTAAATAAGGACGACTTGATATGACACATGTAGAGTGACTACATTCAGTACATACATGCATACTTTACTTCAGTCAATATATATCATGAGGCACACATTATGTCTGCTTACATAATGTGTTTACAATATGTGGAATTATTGGAGATGGGAAAACCATGTGGATACTTACAGATCAACATTTTTCTGCTGCACAGCAGCAATCTTCTTGCTTGGTGCTAATCCCCTCATCTTTCCCTCAACATAATGGTCCCTGGGGAAGAAGAAACAGTAGTGAGGATGAGACAAATCCACGTAAAATGTTCATTACTAACATTTGTCCATATACTACAATGTCAAAATCACTGCGTTTCAACTTGTAAAGGAAATTATGCTACTGTTTTGTTAATGTTGAAGCTATTTGGGGGGAAATGACAAAAGATTTAACATCAGGGAGTGTGTCTCACAAGAAAAATAACTTCTTCATGTCTCTTCATACTCACTGATTGGCCTTTTGAAGCTCTTTTTGTTTCGCAAGGTTGCTGTCCACATATTTGAGAACTCTGCTTTCAGGAACCCATTCATCCCAGCTGCAAGAAGAAACATCAGACAGAGAAACTCCATCACAGTGAACATAAAGAGAAGTCCACACTGATCATATTCACAGTAGATGATCTGAGAACAAGCAAGCAAAATTAACTGTATGAGATGCTCACTTTTTGTTCCATCCGCTGTAATGAATGAAGTATTTAATCAGTTTATCCTTTATGTTGATCTTTACACACTGTTGAAAAAGAAAACACACACACACACACACACACACACACACACACACACACACACACACACACACACACACACACACACAGGTCTGCGTCAATCGTTGGCTCATTTGTGTATTTTGCAGTTTAATAATCATCTAATAAAACACGTGTGATGTTAGTATCGAAACAAACCTTTGCCTCATAGAGCAATGGCCCATGAAAGCACAGGACTCTTTCACCTGCGACGAGAGGAAGACAAAATGAGAAGAAAAACAACAAGAATACCACAATATATTGAAGTATAAGTACTCGTTAGGCTACCATGAGACTCCTCAGATGTATTTTAAACTGATATAAACTGGACTGACTGTATTTCAGAGACTCTTTTGTGTGTCAGTGACTGGATAAAGGTTTAGCTCTTAGCATAAATAACAAGCTAGCTAGCAGTTAGCTTAACGTCAACGGCTGTTTTACATCCTAAGCTTCACTTTAGGGTGCTACGCTTTGATAAGTGTCAATGTAGAGTGCGTTTTAAATTAATTCTTCACATCTACGGACGATAATAAAGGCTCTGTGGGCTCTGTCTACCTCCTTGGAGACCACTATTGTCGAGCAGGACCAGCAACATCAACAACAACAAACCCGCCCCCCTCCAGGCATCATCATCATCATCATCATCTCTCTGTAACGTTTACCGACCTTCTTGAAATTTAGGTTTAGGGTCCTGTTTTGGCGCCATTCACAGACTCAACTGATCGGATCTCTGAACGATCAAATCCATATAGCATTGCCAGAGTCCATTTCCTCCAGGCACAAACACCTCCGACATTGGTGCCCAAAAAATGCGAAGGAGAAGCTGAGAATAAGCCCGCCTGCCCGCTGGGGTCACGTGACCAACATGGAGACCGGTGGTGCATTCAGGAGGCTCGTGCAGAAAGTCGGAAAAAGTAAAAACAATCAGACGACAGATCTCACAGACTTAGCTAATGGTATTTACATGCAAAAATAGAAAAAGTATTTTATCCCCAATGCAATTAGAATTTTAAACATTTATTTTTTAGTTTATTGTTATTTATATTTTATTTAAATTTACTCAATTGTATTTTCATTTGTGGATCACCCCATGGTTCACACAGTATTTCGATCCTTCCAGTAAAAGTACTACAACACTGTAAAAATACTCTGTTCCAAGTAAATCAACAAGGCCCGGGACACCAACTGACAAGGACCCGTATCCCACCCCCCATACACACTACACATTACATTGATGTCTTAACATCTCTATATGTACATTAACGCACATCTTTTTGGAATATTATCTCTGTATATTGCATATTCTTTCTATTTTTAATACCGGGAAACCTTTGTAGCTTTGGTTTTGATTTGAAATGTACGTGGGTGTAAGATCACCTTCTTCCAAAGGTTTCCACATTACACGATTACCTTTTAGCCTGAGAAAACTCAGCTAGGTTGTTGAGAAACAGACTGAAATAAAGATGACATTTTTGTGGAGTCACCACACCAGTGTTTCTCAGCCTTTTCTGGCCCGTAGCCTTGTTTCTTTTTGGCAAAAAAATAAATTCTCATGAACTCTGAACTTAGCAAGTTTTGTCATTGTCATGTGAATTGGATATTTGACGTACTTCTTAGTTGTATTTTTAATTGCACTGACAAACCACCAAATGGCTCAAAGGATGTTAAGTAGACACCATGTGTAGCCTTAAACTGATGTCTGTGAGTCTCTGCAATATTAAATCCACTTTAAGATACAAGCACGGATATATTTGTCTCTTTTCCCATGTTTTGCCATTGTAAGACAAATTAATTGTGTATTTGTTTGGGAGGGAAAGTCAAGTTAATATACTACACTTTATGAAATTATCTTGTAGAGATTAATGAAGAGGAACTTTGTGAGAAAAGGCAAATAATCATTATACAATGTCAAAAAGACTCGAGGGAGGCAGAATAAATATCTCTAAAGCATTTTAGGAATTGGTACAACTGTCAAATAAAGTTTATGAATAAACCCATGACTTACCCCTATTTTGCTCCATACGGCCAGCAATTAAATATCCAGATTTTTGCATTGCACAAAGTGCCCATATATTTCATTAAAATGTAAAGATTGAAGAATATTTCTAATAATATCATTAATTTCACAACCCGACTAAATAAACTGTACATAAAGTTTAAAACTAGCTCCATCTTGACCAGATACATCAGTCAGATGCTGCGCACAGATACATGCATCAGTATTGACAATCTTACGGGCTATTTTTCTGTAGAGTGTGTTTTGTACATTTTGCTGAAAAACCTTCTATTCATGTAGAGATTTAAACGCAGGACTATTGTCTGTAGTGCAGTCTTTTTAGATTGCTATTCAATATCAATCATGGATTTGAAGGGATTTTAAATTGTTGTTTATTATCTGCCAATCAGCTGATATCACTTGAGAAAAGCAATGCATTCTTATCTCAAAGATGAAAGAAACAACCAGAAAGGATTTTAACTCTGCTGGCATGACTAGAGGCTGTTTCTTGCCTCTTTCTTTGGTCACGTTCCTCATCTTGAAATGTTTTCCTGGTTCAGGTTTATTGCAGTAAAATAACAAGCGGCCAATTCAATAGGAAGGCAGAGTGGCAAAAAAATCCCTCACAATGTGCCAAGCAACAGCAGTTCTCTTTATGTGTCCATAAAAGGTGGGAATGATTGGGGTTTATTAAAGAGATGGTTTTACATTCATGGCCTGGAAATTGTTTCTTAATGTGAGCAATTTCAAGAAAGCAAGTGCTTTCTCCAAAATGTCACCTATTGTGATTCATCCACTAAGTGCCATGGAGCTGACCTTTACAAGACCCGCAGTGTATCACGATTGAAGCGTCAGCAAAGACTAGTTACTCATTTAAGTAAACATACCAATAAGGAGACGGAAAATTAATAAAAGCTGAATAAATAAATAAGAAATACATTTTCTTTTCTGAATTACTGCTTTGTTTTTCAGAATTATGAGATCAATTTACTTCGTTTGTGTCTCAAAATGTTACTTAAAGTTGCTAAATTCAGAGCATTTCTTGAATGAGGTAGGTCCTCCACACGGCTCCCAACATGATATTACTCAAAGAGGTCTAGCAGTATCTCAGGTAAACAACTGGTACCTCAGAACTGTACTCAAGTACAGTACTTGGGTAAATGTCTACACTTTCCATCACAGCCTTCTTCTTTGAGACCAGTGAAGGTAAAAGGAAACATGTTCTTGTGCCGTGTGTGTGTGAGAGAGCGATGAGGCCACCCACTATATAATTGCAAACTTGACCAATCACTTCCTAAATACAAGAAAACAGAATAAATGTTCCTCGATATGCTTCTTTCAATAAACTATTTATAAAATTGGTCGCCTTTCAATTAATTCAGCGCAACATTTTTCATTCAGTTCAATTCAATTCACAGCTACAGCCAATGCCCTTGCTGTGAGACAACTATAGAGCTTTCTGTTAAAACTCACTCGACACTCAGCAGTGTGTGCATGTACGCTGCATCTCAGTTCTGCCTTTGTGCACTCGGCTCACGCAGAGTATTGCACGCAGTGAATTTCACCTCTGATGAGGGATAGTGGAGAGCTCCCGGCGTTGAGCAGAAAGGCAATCATAAAGTCTATTTTTACTGCACCCTGTGTATGTTGAAGATGGTGTATCCAGAAAAAAAATCGCACATCAAAAGCCTCCACCTGTTACTTTTTTGACTCGTGCACAATCAGATGTTATTATAGAGAAAAACTAAGCCATGTGAGTCGACTTGAGTACATTTTTATTGTCACACGTGGATACAGTTTTTTTTGGTGTATTTACAACAATCATATTTTACACATTTTGTTGTTTGGCATGTTATATTCAATAATTAAAAAAATGACCTGTAACTAATCTGATCTCAATCCCAACTCGTCAAAAACCGCCTGGTCAGTGCCCCTCGGTGTCTGATACCGACGCACCGCGGTGCTTTCAACTAACTCCAATGCAAACCCACCTGCCTCGTTATTAGACAGAACGTAGACAAAGCAGTCACCGGACAAACACAGGACTTTTGTCCAGGAGACCGCTGTTCATGTCACGGGCAAAACTAAAAGTAAACATTGACAAGAGTCATTATTGACGCTAGTCACTTGAGTCTCGTGAGTCGTTCGCCAGTCAAGTTAACGTCAACAATGCTCTTTTCCTTACCCTAACCAACCAAGGGGTCTGAAAAGTGAAGGCAACGCTGAAGTGCCTTAAACTTGCATTGTTTTAAATGGCCAGCAGGGGGAAAAACATTGTAAACATGAGTTTATGGTCTTTATCGCTATAGTTTCAAGTCTTTTTCAATACAGCATGATGTTCTTTACGGTCCCATTTAGATTAAAATAGATGATAAAGCAGGGTATGCTTTAGGGCGTGGTCATCTTGTGGTTGACAGGTTGCTACCACATGTTGTCCGGTCTGGGAGTTATCCTAGTTTTCGTCTTACAACTTTAACCCTTTCAAAGTGGGTTTTCAGTTCATGAAAGTAAATTGTTACATTTTTGGTTGCCTAAAAATATCTTACTCAGCATTTGGTTGTACTCAACCCTCTCTTTTTCTTTTCCGGTTACCAAAACCAAGATGGCGACGGCCAAAAACCAAGATGGCAATTTCCCGAATGCCAAACTTGAGGCTTCAAAACGTCAGTCAACAAACCAATGGGTGACATAGCTGTCGTGAAGTTACCTAATTGGTTTGTGGACTGCAGTCATAGAGCCCCGAGTTCAGCATTTTGGCCATCGCCATCTTAGATTTTGGCTGCAATTTACTAAATGAACATCACGCTGTGTTGAAGAAGACTTGAAACTAGCAATTGAGACCATACACTCATATTTACATTGTTACTAGTGAGACGTAGGATCATTTTCTGATAGACTTCTATAAAATCTGACTACTCTTTGCAACCAGAGGAATCGCCCCCTGCTGATCAGGAGAAATAATGCAAGTTGAAGTCACTTTCGCATTGGCTTCTCTTTTCAGAGCAGGAGGTTGCCGCTTGTGTAAGAAGTGGAAACTGACACCGTCCGTGACACGTGGAAAACTCACGCTAGAGGGGTACAAGAGCTTTAGTCTGACACTCAGTAGGCTGTCTGAGGAGTTGGAAGTGAGAATCGTGAGTATGTGTGTTGGTAAATATCCTCCTTTGGTTCAGAAGAGGTGAAGTTTGCATCCACGATTGTCTTGTAAACACACTTATCGCACACTGGTTACATTATTTTCAAAGACATTCACAGATGGATGTAGAAAGCGCTGTTTCACCTGTTCAACTTCAATGCAAGCTGTTGTTAATTATAATTTTCAATTACACACTCACTTCGATTGACTAGAGACACACCACTCATAGTGGATATTTAAAAGCAATGCCACAGTGGACATCCAAGTGTAATACTTAAACACAAAATTAGCACTTCCTATGCGTAAAGCTATATAAAAAAGCCACATTACGCGCAGGCCTTTAAAAACAAGAAGCGCGCATGAAAGTTACATTATTCCATAAGCAGAATGGAGTAAATACTCCTCATATACATAATGTTGCTGGTTCTCATTGTGCTTTCTGACAGCTGATCTCCTCTCTCGCTCCATGATTCTTTCGCCGTGCGCAATCCGTGCGTCTTGGTTACTGTTTGTCAATTCGTTAAATCATTCACAGAGGTCCAAAAAAACCTCATCCTCTGTGTATCAGACTCCTCAGTTTATTCCTGAACTCCTTCCTCATGAGGCAGTAAATAATGGGGTTCAGACAGCTGTTGGTGTGAGCCATACAGACGGTCAGAGGGAACACATACGTGTGGACTATGTAATAAGCTTTGTCCCAGTTTGCGACGTTCAGTTTGACCAGTACACTCCACAAGGTGATGGCCTGGTTCGGCATCCAGCACAGGAAGAAGGACAACACGACGATGGTGATAGCTTTTGTAACTTTGGATCTCCGTTTGGGGTTGTCTGTTTTCATACTCCGATTGCTGATGAAACGCAGCAGCATGATGTAGCTGATGGACACGATGAACATTGGCAAAACAAAACCTACAAGCATTTTCTGTATGTGATAAAGTGCCAACCAGTACTGCCCACCTGGAAACCTCAGCAAACAGAGCTTTTCTCCGGTTACGTTGCTGACAGTTGAGAAAATCGTCGTCGGCGCAGTCGCCAGAGACGCCAGTGTCCAAATTATTGCGCAGGTCCAGTTGGCGGAACAGGACTTTCGCGCGGTTCTGTTTTTCAGAGCCGAGACGACTGACCAGTAGCGGGTCACACTCATGGCAGTGAGAAAAAACACGCTGGCGTACATGTTCATCACGGTGACCGAGAGAATGATTTTGCACATGGCGTCTCCAAACGGCCAGCTGAAGTCCAGCACGGTGTCCACGGCCCAGAAGGGCAGAGTGAGCACGAACTGGAGGTCCGTCACCGCCAAGTTGAGCACGAAGAAGTTCACCGTGGACTTCTTCCGACCTTGTTTGACCCTGATGAAGAAGAGGACCAGCACGTTGCCCACCAGACCCGCAGCGCAGACAACACAATACACAAGGCAGATGAGGAACCTCAGAATTGGGGTCCCGTCCGCCGTCACGTCGATGTCCTCCAGGTTGCTGAAGTAGTCAACCTCAACTAGTGAACTGTTCAAACAAACGCTCTCATTTTCCTCATTCATAATGTCAGCAGCTCACGGACACTTCTATATTCAAGATAAATCAAATCTATCTGTCCAAGTAGAGCTGGATCTTGGAGTGACACATTAGTACATGATGCCAGCCCAACTCCTCCATCTGTATCCACCCCCACCCTCCTGTGGTGTTGTGCCCCCTTCTCTCCTCTCTGCTGCTAGCTCCGACAGGAATGGTGGGGTTGAGCGAACATTAGGTTTGACGCGTCCATCTGTCTTGTGCGTAACGTAGTCTCCTCGTTGCACGAGGCCTCCCCATCACTTTTAATCAAAAGTTAAACATCTTCATTCATTATTTTATATCTTTATATTATATATAGCTCGTGTCAGAGCCAGGAAGGCAACGGCTGGAGTCAACAAAGCGTGCGTAATTGGTTTTGTGCCATCGCAGCAAGGGACATGTTGATGACACTGTCTCTCTGCTGCCACCCAGTGTTCACTTCTAGGTGTAACAGGCAGTTTAAAATTGCATTTGACAGAAAACATTTTCCTCCAGAAAGGATAAATCCCATCGTTTAAAAATGAGGGAAAACACAAAGAAATAACAGAATGCATTTTATTACATCTAAAATGTTCTACATAAACAGATAACATTCAATAAGTAAACAATTTCTTCAATGCAGGTAATAAATATTTTTTTTTCACTTGGTATATTTGTACAAACTGACAAGGGTCTACTGTACACCCTCCTCTCCTCGCCCTCCTCGAAAAGCCTTATGATTTTTCTCGGATTGGAGCCGTGAAACAGAACCTGTGAATGTTTTAAGGCAGTGAGTGCAGATATCGACTTAAGTCTGACGTTGAGATCATTTCTGCTGCGTAAGACTCTTTATTGGCCACAGTCCCTTTTCTTAATAATAGAACAGCTGTCATTTTTCTAAAAAATATATAAATTAATTTATTCTCTCGCTCTGAATTGACACACAAAAAGCATACAAACGGACATCAAACACCGAACGTTTGGATCTGAACTTTCGGGCTTCCATACAGACACAACATACACACAGTTGACTTTTCCCTTTTATCTACGGCGAGACGTCATGACAACCAAAGAGTTGAGCTGCTCGACACCGTTTTGAAAACACCTTTCCGAGTAAGTACAAATAATAGTGGCCTTATTCCCAGTGTCCTCACACCAGCAAACACATAAGCTGCTGAGAAAAATGCTCCATAGATACTGCGTGAATGTGCACACCTGTGTGACTCATGTCGGAGAGGGATTGAGATGGCAACAGCCCTGTGCTTATCCATCATTGCCGGCAATCTGATATTTTATAACAACAATAAAAAACCAAATACCCCTGCTCAATAATGACGGTTTCTCCCCCAGATATCCAACAACTGTGCACCACAGGAGGGAGCTGTGCCCACTTGACGCTATGAAACAATTCGGTAATCCCATAGAGACCCCCAGTGTGTGGAGCACTTCAACAGAAACACAGTCAACACGGTCTGGACTCTCACTTCATGTGCGTATATCTGCTGCACCGCGAGGAAAGAAGAAGTTTAAATAAATGAAATTGTGATCTAATGAACTGTGACCACCTTGTCAGGCGTCCAAATACTGGTGATTATTATTCAAACTACCATGATGGTAGGCTCAACATCTTCAGTGTGAGAAGTGTGCATAACTCTTCATAACAAAAGGTACAAACACACATGCTTGACTAATGCATGAGTCATGATGATTTGATGCATGAATCGACCCAGGGTGTGTTATGAATTATGTGATGAGTTAACGCTTAATGAATATTCCGTCAATGAACTCAAAGTTACTTCATACATTAATTCATATGCTCTGAATTAGCTGGAATCCAGTTACATACAGTAGCATTGCTGGTCTGTGAAAAACCCGTGCAGCTCCAAATCTACCATATCTTTACTCCAACTCGTTTCATGAGCAAAGAAAAACTCTGTGCTCATGCATGTTCAGCTAATTAAGAGGCTTCTTTAGTGTGATAAATAGGAGATTTCTATAAACCCATGAAGGTAACATTTGGATACATGGTTTACTTTGGACAGGGATGAAAGGATATTTTGGACCCATGCATTTAATCAGCCTCTCTGAAAGCAGAACAGTCGCTGTTCTGATAGAATAATCGATGCTAACGTCAGGATGCTAACATGCTGATGTTTATCAGGTATAATGTTTACCGTCTAAGTTCAGCATGTTAACGTGTGCTAATCAGCACTAAAACCAAGTAAAGCGCAACACTTTGACCTGATGGTAGCACTGAAGGAGTCAGAGGATCACCAAAGTCAGTTGGATTCATCCTCTGGGAACAATGAATGTCTGTACAAAGTTTCACGGTAATTCCTCCAATAGATGTTGAGATATTTAAGTCTGGACCAAAGTGGGTGGAGCAACCGGCCTGAACTGATCCGACAACAATACTGGAGATTATTTCTGACAAAAGGTTTGATAAAACAAAAAAAAAACAGCTTCATATTTCGATATCAATACTGCTATTTTTCTATGTCACTGGATTCTAGCTAATTCATAATGACATCATCATGAGCCATGTACGATAAACATGTGCTTTGTGTCCTTATTATCCTTATTATATGTTACGCATGTCAGCTCCCAAGAAAATACACAGAGGCCTTTCTACGACGAATAACTAAACCGTACCGACAAATAAAAATAATAAAATACATATTAAATAAAAATAATTAAAAAAAACTCAACAGCTCCCGAGTGACAGTGACTTACACGCTCATCCATGGAAATTAATAACGATTTGTAAAAATATAATATATAGAAATAAGAATACAAAATAAATAAAATACTGCACAACATAGGAAATACACAAGACTGGCTCCGGTTCAGTGTGAGAGCCGGAGGTTGGTTCCCAGGAAAAATAAATAAAATAAAAGACATCAAGAGAGAGCGAGGGAGGGAGGGAGGGAGGGGGGTGTGGGGGTCATTTTGGGTGAGTCTCCCAGTTGAAGGACAGGACAGGATGTCAAGTGATGCTGTCAGAGGCGATTATCTCATGGTGGTGGAGATAATTAGACTTTAAAGTGAACTGAACTGCCTCGGACGTCTGGGAGTGGATAATTGAGGAGGAACTGGAAAGACAGGAAAGTTTCAAGGACACCCAGACGGGAAGGAGGAGGGGGGAGGGGGGGTACCAGGTCGACTGTATGTCACTGGTAATGTGACCGCTACAACCTCTATTAATAACTGAAACAAAATGTCCACTCTTAAAATTCTACGATACATTCATGAGCGATCTCTGCGTTTTCAGCAGACTCGCGGGACTCCTCCTCGCTTTGACACTTGTGCATCACACACCGACGAACTCTCAGGGTTTGTTGAATTACAGACGGCTCATGTATTTTTTTTAAACCAGCTGGCTTTGTGCCTAGTCCAAGTTGGCATGCTGAGATCTCCCTCTTTCACACTCCTTCCATGCTTTTCCACAAGCAGTTTCCCCAAAGATAAACTCCCTAGATAACCTCTACGCCGTCAAAGCTATCGGTCACAAGTCAAGTCTTCAACAGAGGGTGACCGTTTAAGACATTCCTTTGAGTTTGACCACTCAAACATCCCAAACACGCTGTAAAAGCATGCACATAAACAGGCACTAGTTTAAACTTGGTCACATGCCGTGCTCTCTTCTACAACAGATTGACCGCCATCGCGTTTTCCCTTTGTCGAGCAAGAAAACGGTGAAACTGAAGAAAATTTAAAGAGTCTGAATAACGACCAGCTGAAATGGAAGAAGTGGAAACACTGTGGCACACAGATTCAACTGCACTCTGATTATTGTGTGACTTTTCAAAGGTACCGTATCTTATTTTTGGCATTGTGCAAAAAAAAGAAGAAGAAGGAAACAAAAACAAACTCTTCCAGCTCAGAACTGTAAATTGGCAGCTATAAATAGTCTAAAAGTCTCCATTTCTAAATGCTGTACGCCGGCAGAGTCTCTGTGAGGAGTGAGAATGAAGAACCAGAAATGGCTAATTTCCACTGACACTCCCCACAGCATTAACCTGAAGGTAGAAGGGAATGCATATATATATATAAACTGTATATATATATATATATATATATATATATATTAATAACTGTTTAAATATACATAACTTAAAAGCATAATAAAATTATTAGTACATGAATAAACTGTAAATTCAGTGTTCTTGTCGTTGGACAGAGAAATAATACATCATGAATTTAAAAATGAACTCGAGCACGTGAGAAAGAGAAAGAATTGAAGTATATATTGTAGAGATGCAAATAAAACGACATGTAAGCAGAATAAAAGAGAAGAGAAACAAGAGGCATATGTTTAAGCTTTTGTGAGAAACAACCTCAGTCCTCCACTTACAAACAGCGATTGAAGCAGCTCACTAGACTGAAAATGTCCCGATTCAACATACAAAAGTAAAAGAGGAAAATATATTTTGTTCTCTGTACACGGTGCCACTCCTCGTTTTTGTAAAAAAAGAGCCTTCCTCCTTTGTGTTTTTTTTGCTCAGGTAGCGTCTTTGCTGTTCGTGCCGGGTTGGTACCAGTATCGCAGTCACCGCGGGTTCACATGCTGGACAGGTTTGTGATCTAAAGTCAGTATACAAACAGAATGTCCACCGCTGACCCCTCTAAGTGATGACTCTGTACTGTTCTCAGGTCAGGCCTGAACCCACTCCTAATATTAGTGCTCTTCTTGAGGCTCTTCTTGAGAACAATCGTTCTGAGTTAGAGGACTTGGGGGCCAGTCTAGTTTCTGGATCAAAACGTTACCCTGCAGTCAAAGAGTTTGTCACTGGATCGCAGCTGGACCCAAAGTGTAGTCTTGACCCTTCTGGAGTCAGTCCAACGATATAACGTCGGGTATCCCGCCGTAAATAGCTGCCACCGCTGCTTCGGCGCTGCTCCGGCTGGCCACCACCCCGGGGTGCGTGTGTGAGGAGTGTGAGGAGTGCGAGGACGAGTGCGTGGAGTGAGTGTCGCGGAGGCTGCTGGACGACACCAGGCTGCTGCTGCTGCCCGAGTTGCTCGCCCCGTTGGTCGGCGCCGTCAGCGAAGCGGCCGAGGAGGCTCCCGATTGGTCGAGGAACAGCTGGGAGGAGCTGGAGGAGGTGCTGTAGGGCAGGAAGCGGTTGAGAAGCAGCTCGTGGTCGTCTGAGGCTGAAGCGGCGGCCGCGGCTGCCATCACCATGTTGTAATGCTGATGCGGCAGAAACACAAGAGAGGAGGAAGTGTTGAGTTCACATTTAGAGGCTGCGGAAGTTACCGAGACAAAAAGAAGCTCCTCACTGGCCGAGTTTGGACAAACTCTTGAAGTCAAGTGTGTGTTCTTAGTTGAAGAGTAGTTCACAAATCAATCATGCACTAAAAGTGAAAAAATAAATAAAACATTAATGAACTTTTAAAAGCATATTATGATGGAGTCCGTGGTAATTCGATTCTACTCAGCTCACTAATGGTGAATTACAAAAATGTTATTCATCAAACCAAAAGTTTGCTGTTCAGACCCAAATTAGTTTGACAGTTCATTAAGAGTACATTAAATACTCACCAACTGCTATAATTAAGTAAATAAATCTGGTCTCTACTGGGTAAAACTGATACTATATGTAGAATTACTTTGTGAAGATTTCTTCAATCAGCTGGAAACAAAACAACGATTACACTGCCAACATGAGGACGGTGTTTGTATGTTTGTATGTTGACAATGTATGTTTTGGCTGACTCAGACGGAGAGAGACCACTCGAGGCTGCAGCTGCAGAGGGGACGATAGAGCCGGGTTGGACCGTCCAGAATCTGAGCTGACGGAGGACTTTGCTCAAATAGCATTTTAACACAAATATGTGTTTAGTATTTGACTCTGCATGAGGGATCTTTGCTTATTGCAGAGAGGCAGTTTGTCATCAAGCATGCTTTGTTTGTTTGTTTGTTTGTTTGGTGAGCACAAGTATATTTGGTTACTCGTAGAGTCAGAGCCGTTTTATTATTCTAAAATGAACCACGGTCACAGGCTTCAAGGACTTCACTGAAAACTAAACTGTTGACGTACCTGATGATTGTCGCCTTGAAGAAAAGAGAAGAAGTTCAACTCTGGAAATCAAGCACAGGACGAGTCAATGGAGAATATCGACACAAAATCTGTATCACAGACGCAAATACATAATGTGTTTTAAAGTTAACGGCATTAGACCTTTTATAGAAAACAAAATAATAAGAACAAAAGTCCCTTTGACATCTTAAACTTTTGGTTTTCCTGTTCAATATCTCCAGGAGATCATTAATACAGTCATTTAGAAAACATCTTTTTCACACTCTATGACTTTATTACTTATTGTTTATCTGCTTGCTTTGACTCTTTATGAAGTCACTAACTCTTATGGCTATATCAGTACATTCAATAATAATGTCATCATTGTATATATAGAATTCGGGATGAGGAGAGTTGGCTTGGCTGCATACTATTATTGTAAAGATGTTAATATGGACTTATGCGTTTAAAGGTCCTATTAAATCATCTCCGCGTGCGTTTGTCTTTACCCGACAGGTCGTTGGGTGTGTGGTAGTAGGGTCTGTAGTCCTGGATGAGTGGGGGGACAGGAGGGATGTAGCTGGTGTCCACGGCTGGCATGCTGGGTGTGCGGCTCACAGGAGAGGCCTGGTGGTGCAGGTTCAACACTCTGAAGGCAGACACAAAGGAAGAGTTTCAGAGACGAGGAGTTAAAGAGGACGCTTCATCTATAATTAGGCTTTTATTTCATGTCCTATTTATTTGGTAAGTCACAGGGGTGTGCTGTTTCCTCCTCTGACCTCGAAACACAAACCTCTGAACAACGACAGGATTCATTAAAGTCAAATGAAGCAGCACACGTTCTAACACAGATGCACATAATGAATTTGTCTTAAAACGTAGCTGTTAAGAGCTTCAGAGAGCCTTTCTTGCAACAATATCCCTCGTGTTGTTTGAAGGCAGAATGAGGATTTGTCGGTTCCAGGTTGTAAACACAACGATCGAGGTTGGCACTAACTCCCCGGCTCAGCGACACACGGTTAGGGTGCACGCCAAGCTGCAAATGTGCTTACGATCTGACACCTGGTCGCTACAAGGTTGACCCCCAGCAATGTCCCAAACGAGGCAAAATGACAAGAAAAAAGAAAATACAGGCAGAGGGCAGGGTCTCCGTGCATACAGACACCGTCACACACATCTAGTGGGTCATAAGTGACGAATGAGACGGATCACTTTTAAATCTAAACATTTATTTTAGGAAAATCCTGCCCATTCTGCCTTTAACATAGAAACACAGGACTCAGCCAGATGACGTGACGATCATGTAAGTTTACGTTAGACTCTCTGATATTTATGTATACAAGCTTCAACCTTCTCCTCAAATGAACCATTTTCTAACATTTAGGCCAGATGAAAATAGCTCCCCCCGTTCCACATCTCTATCAAGTCTGTTTGTTAGCTGAGTTACCAATCCTTCCTGATCCTGAGAGAACAGTCAAGCATCAAACTGTCTTGAGATTGTATATACATGTGGAATCACGATTGGCTTAACTGTAACCCTCTGTTTTGACGCTTGTGTGCAAAAAAACAAACAATTTTCAAACCCATTTTCTAGATCTATACATCCAATTTAAAGGAGTTAAGTCTTTCTCAGTCAGCACTCTCTGCTTTCTTCGGTGAGAGCTGTAGATGTGAAATGGTAAAAGAAACTTGTGTGTCGAGTGCAAAACTCATGAATAATTTAACATCTAGACACATAACTAACTAGCCGTCTGAGCAGCTAAAAGGAGCCCCGTGCCCACATTTAATGAAAGACAAAACAGAATGTGGAGATGAAATCAGACGGTCTTGGGTGGGTTTGTGTGTCTGACCCTTTGTTGATGATGGGCGGCGAGGTCGGTGACATAGAGGGACACGCTCTTTGGGGCAGAGGAGGCAGCGGCGGCGGCTGCGGAGGCGGCGGCGAATCCTGTCCTTCGTCGTCTGAGGAGCTGTCCAGCGTCAAGTCGATCACCTCCACCATCTTGCTATTGCTGCTGTCGCTGCCACCGTGGCTGGACGACGAGGAGCTCAGCTGATCTGAGCCTGCAGACGTCCGACATGAACCTGCAGAGCAGCGACAAAATATCAATTGGTGTTTCTGAGGCTGCAGATTAAAAATCAAAGCGATGCTGGATACCGTGCGTGTGCTAAAATGCACACATACAAATTTGCCCTTCTCTCATATGATATACAGTATGTTTGTTACCAAGGAGACAAGCACTTTGCTCAGTAGCATCATGATGGATGCCTCAACAAATTAAAACTGACAACGCATAAACAAAGACTTCTTACCACGTCTCTGTAATCCTATTTTAATTACTTCTAAGCTTCTCTCGCTGCCTTCATATAGAGCTTCATATAGACGCAGCCTTTCTGTTTCCTACCCTCCCTGCTCCCCTCTCACCCCTCATAACATGTCTCACCATCCAGTCCGTTATAGGAAGCAGAGGAGACCTCTTGCACTTCCCTCTTGGACCTCATGGGGGCCCAGCTGCCATCCTCCTTAAACTGGATCTCATCACAGTCCATGCAGCTGTTGAGGATCTCCACGAAAAGCCTGAGAACAAACAAACACGTCATAGACGAATCCATCCCAAGAAAATGCGCGCACACACACACACACACACACACACACACACACACACACACACACAC
>NW_022280038.1:7156203-7197171 GCF_004355925.1 Anarrhichthys ocellatus
ACACACACACACACACACACACACACACACACACACACACACACACATTTTTTAATCAAAAGCTGAGTGTAGTGGAAAAGACCTTCCACTTCTAAAGACAAGAAACCTACTCTAAACAGGCTTACGTGAACACTGTGATTCAGTGAATACCTCAATCTTCTTATATTATAGTCAGTGAGTGAGTGTTTTGAACATACTGAACATCAATAACAGAAAAATGGCTTCTGCTGTAAGGGTGCTTTGAAAAGCTGTAACGAATAAGTTTCCAAACTGACTGTACGTGTAGCTGCTGTCCTCCATAAAGAGGAAAGCTACACACGTTTCAGAGCCTTCAAGCCTACAGGATGCTCATGAGAGGGGTCTTCAACCCTTTGAAAGGCCTCACATTATGATTTCAATGAATCATATAAACAAGTTGATCAACTGATTCTGTGAAGCTCTAGATTTTGAGATGAGTGTACATAAATCACGATTGATGAGTGCAGTATTTCCTTTCAAAAGACACAAACTCTGTGGAGACTTTAGTCATGAGTAAACGCAGTAGTAAAAGTATTAGTCAATATGAGTAAAAGTTGATCTGTAGCGTAGCATAAAGTCTAGCCTGGCACTGTCTTACCAGCACCTCTAAAGCCAACAATTTAACCCATTATACACCGTGTGCACCATTTCCTGACAGGTCATCTTACCCGTCGATGATGAGGTGCTCATAGGGGGCTTTCTTGTCACAGACAGGACACACCCAGGTGGGCTTCTTCTCGTTCATCTGGATGTACAGTGTGGCGTCAAAGCACTGCAGGTGGGAGCACGTCAGCGCCCGGCATGGGATCATGAGCCGCATCTTCCCCAGCTGTACACACATGTATTCAGGGCATGAAGAGGGGACACACACACACACACACACACACACACACACACACACACACACACACACACACACACACACACACAGTGAGGATGAAGGACGTACGAGATGCATAAATGTAACAAACATGCCAAACCCACATGGAAAAGGTGCACGACAGGGGTTGAGAAGACAATTTGACAGATCGTGTACACAACCCGAAGTAAACGGCATGTGGGCATGTTGAGACACATGCAAAGAAAAGAATGGACGGACACGTCTTGGCATGACTGAATTTCTAAACACTGGCTTGAATTCATAAAGAGCAGGCTGTTTACCGGGCAGAGCAGCGACACTCGAAGGCTGGTCGTGGCTATTTCACTGTCTGGGTCTGCTGTTAGCTTCTCTTTGACTGCAGAAGAGAAGTAAAACACACACACACGAGTGAGAAACAAACAGGAGACATGCTCAGTTTCTCAATTCAGACTGCAACTTCTTTAAGTGTTTCACGCAAGTGTTTAAGAGCTCCTCATGCTGTGTGAGGCTGACCGAGTCCCCTCCGCACCTGAATCTTCTTATATCACTTCCCGTACAGTAGAAAACACATGCACATAGACAATTGATGCATTCAATATACACTTAATGAAAAAAAAAGAATGCATATTGCACCACACTGTCCTTAACTGTACATACATTGGTCAGCTAATATGCGAGTAGGATTCATAAAGCCGACACAGACACAGTTATCTTCAAAGGGAGTTGGGATGCAGCGTTAAGACTCATCTCAGGCCTTACTGATATTAACACCTGATCAAACATCAGTGCTCTCCTTCTCCCCACATTTTAAATGTGTATACATCACTGTGTGAAACTCATTGGGGCATTTTTTATGTAGAATAACATGAAGCCAGAGATGGGCTTGAAAAATAAGTTATAGTAGAAACACTGAATTTTGTACTGAAACTGTATTTAATGTGCTTATACATAATGTCAATATCGGCCCTGATATTGATCCGGCATACTGGATCAGTGGTTCTCAGAGGTGGCCCGTTCTTACTGAGGGCTCTGGAGTGGTCCGGGTTTCTGATGCCTTTTGCTCGTAGTCTCTGTAACAACACTGTGGACGACTGCTGCTTCACCAAGTACACTGCCATGGAGTAACTCTGTGGACACATGAATACGTACAACGATGAATAATGTGCAAACCGATACTTTGAATCTCACCTGGTGACTGTTTTTGTGAAGTTCTGGGCCAGTTGCAGAGAATGTCCTTGAACAGTGTTACTCAAGGAAACTTTAGCAGGCAATATGTTTAAATATGATGTAATTATCATGTAATGTTCAGTCAATCTTACTACTCTGAGGCAAATGTGTGTTCAGCCATGTGTGAAGACGCACCGAGGGAAGGAAGAATTTGAGGCCAGTATGTACTTCTGCTGTGAGATGTTTTCTTCACTGCCCTCTACGGCCACTCAACTAAATATAACTCGGCATATGAGATCATGTACGCTACACTGTATAAAATATACTTTTTAAAAGTCAAATGAACAGATTGATTTGGTCTAAATAAGGTGATTTTGTTATTTACTGTAATCCGCCTTCACTCAGCCTGTATTTTGACCATACAGGGTGATATGTTTGGACTTTCCCTGACGTTTTGGTTACCATCCAGTATTTTTTCTAAAAACAAAAAAAAAACGTCATACAAAAATAATCCCTCTCGATCTTCACTTATGACCCACTACAAGTGCGTGGCGGTGTCTGTATTTACTTCCCCCATGCATGCAGAAGCACGCATCCAAGAGGAAACTACAAAAATAGTGGAAACGATACCCAAAACACACAGATATAGGGAAGTGTAACGCCAAGTGTAAAAAAGCTCGCTCCAAAACAAGAGTGAATCTGGGGTTGGCTTTCAGTTTCGCTGCTGTGTGTGATACTGCAGGTGGTGCACCGGTCTGTGTTCTGGTAACAGCAGTCAGGGGACGTCTGCTTCTAGTGTCCTGCATCGTATGCATTTAATGTTTTCCTACTCTGCTACACCCTTTAATGCTGTTTGGGCTGTAAGAATCCCACTTCAAACTGCTTCTCACACACATGCATGTGATGCACACACACACAAGTATTGTAGGCAGTGATGTTGTATAAAATGGAAGTCGGGTTTCTGTTCTGTTACGTTTGTAAAATGTTCTTGTTGTGGCGGTGTGTCAGTCTCATCCATTTAAACACAATAACTCAAGATGGGATCAAAACATTTGCAGCCACTTGTTGTATAAATTGGCATATTAATTATAACAATGATTTTCAAAAATATTATATAAAGATGAGTAAGTGCAGACAGAAGTGTGCATGAAAGTAAGTCATATATTAATTATTGTCTCGCATAATTGGATAGATTTGATTAAAGATGATAAACTGGGCTGCAAATACATATTTGTGCAATTAATAATTCATTAAACATTAAATCTTATATGACAAACAATATATCATAGCCATCATAACTCATTAAAGCCTGATGTGATATTTACAAATCTATTCTGTCTCCATCAACATAATCAGTTTAGAAGGACAAGAAAGCATTTGAGAGGCTTTCATCAGCAAATGTTTGGTAACATCACTTGATGACTTTATTACTTATCAAAACATTGATTACCAAAGAGCCCCTTGTTAGAAACTGTGACACTTTGGTTCTTACCCTTCCGATCTCAGAGGTCCACGACACCACAATGGTATTGGGGACTGTGGTGGACAATCTGACCAGTGAGGTAATGTTGATGGGCCGGCTGGGCCGCTTGGGCTCTACGCCGTTTTTGGTTGGAGGAAGATAACCCTAGATGTCCGACATGAATATCAGAGGGGAAAAGGAACGAAAATTAGCCTTTTTGTTGTGAATATTATAAAGTTAAATTCAAATGAAAATGACACGAGGGACGAGGCAGAAAAGGTTGAACAAGTGAACTCTTCAGATCCAGTTTAACAAAAAGACGCCACGTTCATCTGATTAATGTGGAGCCCTTTACCGGCAGATTACATGGCTTCCCGTTGACTTTCACACACAGATTGGGTGGGAAATGGTCTTCCTGAGGACAGCTGGTCTCCGACAGGCAAAACCGCAACTGGACTTGAACTGAGAAATCACATTTGGTCCCCGAGATGTCCCTTTGAGCACAGAAACAAATTTATCACCCCATAGCTGTAGAAAGGATGTACATCTATGAATTATTCATGAGCAGCATCCTGCGCTGAGAGGGCGGTGTTCCTCTTACATCGAGCTGCTGATCTGCTGGACTTGTTGTGGCGTTAACGCAAAGGCGAAACATGTCTCCTGAAACCGCTGGCTGTTGTCTGAGGCTGCAGAGGCAGGGAGACAGAGGAAGGGGAGACATTTTTAGTAACCAGCAAAGTCACATGCATGCACCAAGTTTCAAACAGCGAACAAATGTCAGTGACACCAAGACAGTGAGATAAATAAGACCAAGCGTTACAGTAAAGTACAGTAAACGACTGTTTTAATCTACAGACGAGCATAAAACAAAGAGAGAAGAAGTGTGTGTCAAGTGTATCAGTGTATCTTGTATAATTAGCATTATTGGTACCTGGACGTCAAAACCAGACTGCCTCACACGAAGGTGAAGAAGAGGAAGAAAATGTGTGTGTGTGTGTGTGTGTGGGTGTGTGTGCACTCTATTTATAGGCCCACGGAGAGGTGCTGGAAATAACTGGTGCTACTAACCCAGCCTCCATTAAAGAGGCAGAAAGTTGGCAAAGAAAAGTGTGTGTGTACGTGCTAGAAAGAGGTTAGCATGAAACATGGAGCTATGAGTGTGTTTTGTGTTTGACTGTAAAGGAATAATTCAACATTTTTGGAAATATGCTAGTTCTGTCCGAGAGTTGGATGAAAAGATCGAAACCACTCTCGTGTCTGTGCTCAGGATGAGCTAGAGGTGGGAGGCGATTAGCTTAGCTTAGCATAAAAGACTGGAATCAGGGGGAAACAGCTAGCTTAGCTCTGTTCAAAGGTAATAAAATACACACACTGCTAGAGCTCACTTATTAACACGTTGTACACCGTTTGTGTAATCTGTACACAAACAGAAGAACGAGTTATGAGCCGCAACTATTTCTGGATGTACTGTTTTTTGACAGAACAAATCCTGATGAACCTTGAAACTCAACAGTTTAACAAGACGTTATCGGTTCACACAGCAACGGTGGACAGAACAGACAGTTCTGCAGATTTACGTAAGAACTCAACCCAACCCGCCCCAATTTCATGGGCTTAACGTTCCCTCATAATGATCAATAAAATCCTTTTTTTTTTTTTTTTTTTAATTCCAACTGAGAGACAGATGTCTAAACTCAGTCCCTGCAGGAAACGGCTTCGTTGTTTGCAAAAGGGAAACCAACTGCAAAAGCTTATAGCATTCACCACAAGAGTGCTGCGTACAGCGGTGAGTTAGCATTACAGACCAGTGGAACCTTTTCTTTATTTTTTTACGTTTTATAACAGAACTCCTTTTGTGTGTGTGCCTGTCGTATCTTGAGTGACATGCTGAATCTCAGTGGGAACCTTTTGGCCTGAAGGCTGCGTAAAGTGAGGGGGAAGATAAGTTACCGAATTGAATCATGATTGCTGCTTTAATTACTTAAAATATCGGTGAGTGGCAGTTAAAAACACATGCAGAGTATTGGTGTGCACGCATGACCAACACACACCCAGCAGGACAATCACAGGTCGGTAATTTCTCTCCATGTAGGGGACGATTACTGGACCAATCATGTTCCTTCTTTCAAACAGCCTTTCATTTTCACAGTAATTAAGAGACATTCTTACCACCAACATGGTATATAATTTCTATGGCATGGTTTTTTTTAATGATGCACCTTCTTTCTGTTCCTGCATCTTAGGAGCGGCAGTCTGTGTACTGCAGAACAAAATCATACGCACCAAGTGTGCTTTCGAACTACAGTGTTCCTCCTCTCCGGGCACACGGGCTATAAATAGAAAGTGCTCTCTCACTCTGTCCTCTCTCTCTCTCTCTCACTCTCCCCCATCATCTCTCCATCGCTCTATAACTCACTCTCTCTCTGGCAGCGGGTTTTTTTTTCTGGTGTTCAATGTGTGTGGTTGGGAGAGATATGAGAAGGGTTGAAATGAGCTTTGATGGATGTCTTCCTCTCTCGCTCTCTCTCTAACACACAAACTTACTTTTACCCCGACGCACACACAAACTCCCACAGTGGCTTCTCTACCTCCAGTGATTTAAGATGCATACACAGTGTTTCTATTTTTCGGACACATTGTGATATTAAAACTGAGGCTTGATGTCAGACTGTAATACTTTTCTGGTACTGATCTATTGAAGTGCTGAGACCCGGCATCAAACGCTCAGATTATACATATCCATGATCAGGCATTGTCTGAGTTAAATCAACCTTTTGCCAAATGTATCCTCTATCATAGACTATTTCTTTAAGAGTTGTTCCCCCTTTTAAAGTCATTATGCTAAGCTAACAGGCTGCTTGCTACAGCTTCATATTTAGCGCAGAGAACTTGCAGCAAGAAAGCAAACAATTATATTTCCTAAAATGTCAAACTATGATTTTAAATTTGAGGAGTTTGGCTTATGTTAAGTCAAAAATACATTCATCAGTGTAAGGTTTGTTAAAAACTATCATTATGGTATTTGAACTGGATCAATATCGAAAAATATAAAACCATACCCAGCCTCAGTAAAAGCTGAAAATACTGTCATATGGAGGAAAACATTTGGTGTGTTGTGTCTGTGTGAGGTAGATTAACTGAGAAATTATGGAGAGTTTCAGAACTAATATTTAAAAATGACTCCACTGACACGTGAAACCGAAATCTATCATCAAATCTATCTCCTGCTGCTGCAAACCAAAGGTTACGTGAATAAAAACAGGCTTCAAACATGAATGATCTTATTCTGATGTGCGTTGTCTCAGTCTTTCTTCTCTGAGCAAAGAAACCCTGATAGAAGCTGCAGTCTTATCAAATATGTATATCGGTGAAAATATAAACAAAGCGATGAAAGCATGTTTGACTTTGGATCATTTGTTAAGTAGAACGCAAGACGGGCATGCAGGATGCTACATTTGATTTTTATCACGTTTAGTCGAGACAGAAACTCTGTAATTGAGGAAAGAAGCGTCATTAGTTGACATCAAATACAGAATACGCTTTCAATGAATAAAGTCTCTGCTTAACGTCGCTGAAAGAAGAAGACACAAATAGGATGATGCTATAAACAGAATTGTAATTACTGTTATTGAGCCCATTTCTGTCCCTGCATGTAATCGTAGTTCTGTTAGTGCTGCTTATTAGAATGTGAACGTTTCACTGGGACATTCATTTTGAGACACGAGTGTCATTACAACAAACAAATCTGAGCTTCTGTCGGTGCAAATCTCATCAGCTCGACATCGACTTTTGAAATCAATCCAACCGTTTAGATGTTTGTGCTTTAGCCATCTGGAGTAATGTTAAATGTGACGTAAGAGAGCATGATGTATGACATGGGAACCTGCAGACTCTCTGTCCTTCATGGGACACAGTCTGTGTCCCCCGCTGTCTGCTGTACCAGCCAACATGCTGCATAAGACTTTGTTTAATAATGTAAAATGTATGTGATGGAGAGACAGATGGTGGTGGGCAGAGTGACAGATGGGAAAATGATCTCCAATGGGTTGATGTTTACAGTGAAGAGGAAATTAACCAGGGAGGACACAAAACATAGTTAGCTGCCATTTTATTAGGTTTTCTGTATGAAACTATAGTCTGAGAGGTTTCTTATAGTTTCTCAATTACAGAAAATAAAGGCTAGTTGAAGCTGTAGTGTTGGTGAAGTGTATTCGGGTTAGTGTTTCTAATATCTAATCTACCCTCACTGATATAAATAGGGTGGACAAAATAATAGGAACACCCGGCAGTACAGCCTCACGAACCACAGCATCTAAAAGTACCATATAGTAGAATAAACAACTTTCTAAAACTGTTTGACAAAGACTGAACATTACAACCTTCATGGAGTTATTGCAGGGCTGCTACATTAGTGTTTAGCTCACGTCATCAGAGTGAACGTTTGACAAAGTGAAATTGAGGAACATTTGCAAACCTTCAAATATTTGCTTAAAGTCCATTTAATCACGTAGAAATTTGAGGTACTTGTACTTTACACGAGTACTGTGTTTCTATTTTATTTAACTTGTACTTAAGAAAATTATCCTGCTTAAAGATGGATAAACTATTTGAAGTTGAGCTGGAAACTGTTTCTATGAGCTCGTGAAAAGTGGACTTTTTAGAGATTTGTGGTTCTCAGCGACGCTGCAGACACACGATGATCTTATAGAACATGATGAATTGCTGTAGAGTAAACTACCCAACTGTATATAAAGAAGTTACAATTAGCACAACCATAAACATCTACAGCAGTAAAGTGCAACATACTGTAATATTTATCCAAATTTAAAACATCAATTGTACTTTTACTATTCATACTTTAAGTAAATATGCAGACATTGCTTATATATTTAAACTTAAGTAATGTTTGTACTTTTACTTGCAATTGACTGTTTTCACAGTGTGGTATTAGTACTTTTACTGCAGTAAAAGATCGCAGTACTTCCTCCACCACATGCAGAAGACTACCATTACTGGTCACACTGGGAGGAAGGGAACTAAATGCTTGTCATTTACAAACCAGAGAAATATAACAAGACTTTATACCCGGCACAGTTATGACCAAACTAGATTTATGTTCCAGCTCGGACTAATGATGAATATGAATATTCTGTCAATGCTGACTGTGACCCGACAGTCAGTAGAAACCTCGAAAGCCCTCGGTGCCGGTTTAGTCCTGGTTTGAAGAGAAGATGTGTGAGCTAAGCTACAGAGAATGTGCTCAGCTCTGAAGCCCGTCTTCAGCACAACAAAGCCCAGCTGGAGTTTATTAACTTGTTAGTGGCTCTGCTACTTTTTCTCTGTTTAGTGCACCACAGGCGCACGTACGCACGCAGGCACACGCACGCACGCACGGACACACACACGAAAAAACCCAACATACAGCAACATTCACGGGCAGAACAAAGACACAAATCCTTTCAGCGTCACTCAAACTCAAAACGACAATGTTAGAAGGATCTGAAAACAAAAAGGCCAGATCTGGATGTTACACCCACACACACTGTCAAAAGAACATTTTCCAGAAGTGTTACGTCCCCTCCCCCCTAACAGCAGCAATTATCCTTTATTATATGCATAAGGGTGTGCAGTTATATATTGACAGCGCTCATTAAGGCATTCCAGTGTACTTGCAGGACTGCTGAGGCTGGAATTACATTTTCTCGGCCTGGCAGCTGAACCCTGCTATCCCTATCAATGTATATACACTATAGCAGGCATTTCATGTCTTTAGAGCTTGGCTTCATGCGGTAAACGCCATGCCCTTGTCATTACTTCATGGAGCACACTAATAGTAAGGTCAAATGGAAGGAAACGACGTTGCTCATGTTGGAGATCAGATAAAATGAGCGAGAACTGTTTAGAGTTACAATCAGGGCTCGGGTCCGTCTAATCAGGGACGATGATGCGCCGACTTAGAAGAAAACAATGCCGGTCGTATACGCTCTGAGAGAGGGAGGCCATTTTGTGCAGCGTGTTTATAGTTCAGAGCAGCCAGAGCTCCTTTGTTGATGTTCATTTGTTGTGAGAAGGCCGAGTTGTTTACAGAGAGATAAAGATTTTTTGCTCGGGATCACGCGGCGGTCAGAGCGAGAGCGGGTAAATCTCAGCTCGTGTTTCGATTGTCGAGGTGCTTAAGCTGATCATGTATGTGATATTATATTTTTACTGATTCACGCAGGAGACGTACGTGAATGCACATTATGTGCGACACGTATTCGCTTGCAGATCCAAGGGAAAAACAAGAGGTACAGAGCAACCTGGCTAAGTGTGCTTGCTCAAGGACACTCCAGCAGGGAGGATAACTGCCGTGATGAAGAGAGCAACGTCTGGATGAGTCTAATCTGGTGTCCCACAATGATGAAAACTAAAGTCTTTGTAAATGATTGGGCTGTTGCCTAGTTACTCTTGGATGGGGTTGATTAGATCTATTAATTAATCTAATAACAACACACACTGAAGGATTCACTGCGTCTGAACCACTGAAAGGGTTTCTATGTCAAACAGCAGAACGAGCCAATTAGCACAGCGAAGGAGAGCAGATCACAAAACAGAGGGGGTCCTTCGACTAATACAAATAAATATATTTACTTCGAGGTAAAGGCTCGTCTCTACTGGCAGCTCTTACATAAAGGCCCAGTTCTCTTCCCCTCGTTTTCTTTTTTGGTTGAATGACAACTTTAGATAAAATACAACATATCGTGCTTTGTCTGGGATAGAAAGATTTTAGAGCGCGTTCACGTCAGTTTTGTTGAGTTGGTTCGGTCGGTTACATGAATGCTGGATTGGGTTCGTTAGGGTTGGTGTAAACGACAGACTCAAACTCTGGTGCGGATCAAACAGCCGCTGTCTGGTCCGTCTTGAGGGGGTCGTCTCGTACCGCTGTCGAGTGACGCCCAGAGCGGTTCATTTCTGGTGTGAACACCACTCGAACCAATCACAGGAAGTGTACCAATTTATGTGTTCATTTCAAAAACGTTTTTATTTTCCCGTTTTGATGACTGGTACCCGAACAAGTAGCCGTTTTGCGTGTCTGCTAGCAAATGTCGGGTGGCAGGCGAGAAAACTGGATCCACAACAAAGTGAGATGGCTCCTTAATATATGAGCTCAGGAGAACTTTTCTCAATTACTCAAGAACTGTTGAGCATTGTCGTGTGAAAGTTCAAAAACTGCATCAACAGTTCATCAAAAGATGCAAAGCTGTGCCCAAAAGTGGTAACGTGTTTAGGACAAATTAGGCAACCTGTTTTGTCAGTGTGACGCTCGTATCAGGTATGATGAGTTAATATGTTACTGTGTTTACAGCGGAACCCACAGATGGCACCAAACTGTATGTAGAGCTGAAGATAGCTTCCTTTAGTGACCTACTACTTTGCCTAAATGGGCGGGACATTTTTTTATTAACAATTAAACCCAGACGTGAAGTTTTTAAAGATTATTTCAAAGATAAAATCATGGAGCGACGACTCATCTTTGTTCCAAACACTTGATGAGACATTTTCCTTTTTTTTCAAACCACACGATTTTTCCTCCATTGTATGAATATCACAGCGATCTTCTCATGTAACAAGCCATTATGCACGAAACGCTCATCAAATGCGAAAAGGGGCCTGCATCCGATTCCTGAAGATATGGTGATTAAATCATGTATAATGCATGTGCACCACAATGATCTCCATAATGAGCACAGAGGCCTCGTTCTCCGCCGAGGACGAGGTAATGATGGAGAGTTCAACCAGTGAGGTCGCCATGGTGATAAAGGAGTAGCTGGTGCTGGACCAGGGATGAACAGAGGCCCGACTCACCTGCATCCCCCAAACTGAGAAGACTCAGCGGAGAGGGAGGGGAGAGATGAGGGAGGGGAGGTGTGAGAGGGATAATAAGTACGATCACATGCACTAAAGAAACGAGGCTACTATGAGGACTCGGGCTATGTTTTTAAGTTCATTAATGATACATGCTGCTGCAGCTTGAAGAGGTATCACAGTGAGAGAGTTCAAATGGGTAATACTGTACAAGGCTTTTCTTAAATCAAGCTACATTACAACTTACATTGTTGTCCTATATAGTAGACGTCCATACACTACTTACTGCGTGAAGTGTTGGGAAATGCACAGAAACCAACAAACCCACAGCTTCTTCTACTAAAAAGCTCTAGAATGTAGGGGCTTGGGAAGTCCTAAAATAGTACAGATTGTGCAAAAAGTCAAAAACAAATTACTGCCTGCAAGCCGACAAGAGAGGAATATGCATGTCGGAGAAACAAAAGGTCAGAACTAACACGCAGAAATCTTTATATCTCAGCTGAAGGGATGAATTTGCCTCTCACCCTGGACAAAAACTGTTCATGCCCCTTCCATCTGGCAGGAGGCTGAGGTCCATCAGGACCAAGACCTCACGACACACGAACAGCTTCTTTCCATCCGCAGTCGGGCTAAATTTTAATATGTTACTTTGCACTGTGTTGATTGTTGTTGATTGTTAAATGTTATGCACCTCCCGTCATGTCAAATTCCTTGTATGTTCAACATACCATGGCAATAAACGGTTCCGATTCTGATTTATGGAACTGGTGTGTGTGCTGAGGAGCTGAAATGTGTGGCAGCATATGTGTAAGTTAAAAAAAAACACAACAATGTTTCAGGAACTCTCTTATGTAATTCTTAAAATAATGAATTCTATCACTTTTGCTGTGGACAGACGAGAGCAACGATACGTATGTCTTACAGGAGAGACGCTCTGAAACTATCCCCATATTTAAACAATTAAATACGGGGATGATATGCGTCTGGCATGAACTAACCGTTATGCTGTGCTGTTTCTTACTGCACTGTATATTTGGCGTTTCCTTAGCTATTTATGTCTTTTTTTACTTGAATGCCAAATTCGTTGAGTACAGACAACAAAAACTATTTTCTGAATTTTACAAATAACCTGCAGTTGAGCTGTGGAAAAAGACTTACTCTGATTTATTCATTCCAATTTCAGATGCAAGGACGCACCAAACAAATCATAATCTTTCCTTTCACTGCACTTGTAAAAACCCTATCGGAATCCCGGTTGAGCACATTCATGGCCAACAAAATCAGCTTCCACCAGCAAAAAAAAAAGAAATCTAGCAAACCAAGAGAGCAAGTGGGGGAAGGGAGAGAGCGAGGGAGAGAGAAACTGGAGGCGAGGCAACAGGAGAGGCAACAACAATGGGGGGGGGGAGAGAGAGAGAGAGAGAGGGATTGAGCAGTAATCAGAAGATCAGAGAGAAGTAAAGAAGCAGAGAAGAGGCAGAGTATGAAAAAGGGTTTGAACAAGGAGAGAGGAGACTACAGCAAAGCTAGAGAAGAAAATCTTCTATTCTGCCCATGAGGGGCGACTCACAATTAATCAAGTGGTTCCATTACTGCCCCCCATTATTTTTAGGATAAAGAGGCTCGTTTTTTGAAGCAAATTAAAAATGTTCAGCTTTGTGAAACGATGTGCACCATCTTCCTTCACGGGTTTCCTCTCGTTCATCCCTCTGCGCTCTCGCCATCTCTGAGAACAATACGATCAGCATGCATTATTTATTGGAAAGTACGTTTGTGTTTAAAAGTACTGTATATGCAGACGTGTGTGTGTGTGTGTGTGTGTGTGTGTGTGTGTGTGTGTGTGTGTGAGAGAGAGAGAGAATGATGTGAATGCGCGATTCAGATTCAAATGAAGGGAGGGTGTGTTCTGCGGGCACAAGTGCACGTCTATATGATTTCATCACTTTGCATGCAAATTTTAACCGATGATGGCCACAGAGACAGAGTGAGAATGGAAGACGGAGTGAGAGGGAGAGAGGGAGAGAGAGAGGAGGCCGAGAGGGATGGGACATTCAGGAAATGGATGGAGTGAGAGAGGCCGAGGGAAGAGGACAAAGATGGTGTGATGACAGAGCTGCAGGCGCTGTGTTTGTACATGCATCTGCAGGCAAATTAATCATGAGATGGTCCCTTACTCCATTAAAATGCTAATGTTGGAAAATCTAGACATTTCCATATATTTGCAATACATCCCTGAGCCCAAAGATTGTTATTATGCTAAATGCAGTCTGGGTGCTGGATGCACACTTAATATAATATGAAATCTGACCGAGACAAAGATCAAAAGTCTCTTAATAAGTAGTGAACTAAAGAGCAGACTGGATATAAGATTCTTGATATTTGTTCTCATTAAAGTAATGAGGTCTTGAATGAACACACTATTTTTTGTTATAGTTATTTTATCTGCAAGTTTTCTGATGCTTTAATTATGTTTGTGAGTATAAACTACTTTTGTAGTGCTGTGCGAAACAAGAGACCAAATCAAAACCTAAAATATTAAATTTTAAACTTATAAAGGATCAATTGGACTCACTACAGCTGTGTATCCACAACAAATGAAAACTAAATATATGATTAATTGTTTAATGTTGGTTTCAAGCTTTTGACTAATCTAGGGACAACGACCCGACTTTTTCAGTTCTGATACCGATACCTGGGCTTTGTGTATCGGTCGATACCGAGTACCGATCCGATACCAGTGTTTAATTAATAGGCTGTAAGCCTCACTGTGTGGAAGAGACTGGGATCAAATATATGAGTCACATATCAATCCAATAGACTAAACTCAGGCTCTCTTGCTCATTAGTAGAAATATACAGCTGAGCAAGTACAACCACTATCAGATAAGTAGTAGAAGAGGTCGTAGAGGTAGAATCTGAGAAGGAAACTCTTCATCCTTTATTGATCAATATTTTCACTGACACCTCTTCTGAACCAACAGTGGCCTCTGTCTACTCTGAACTCTGCAAATGATATTTTTTGCAGTAACATTTTTGGTGCCGTGTCAATGCATTAGCAGGCAGCACAACAGCAGCACTGGCAGGGAGCCTCTCCACGACAGCGGAAACACAAATATCAATGTTTTCTGTGACTGCTGCCATGATTATTATGGGAATGTCACACTGACATAAATATCCACAACCTTGCAGATTATTTGTTCGGCATTTTCAGTCCGACGGCGAAGATACAGACAGGAAACATATGGAGAGAGAGGGATGACGTGCACTAAAATGTTACGTCTCAGTTACCGTAAATATATCTGTGTCTGCGACCTTCCATTTTATAGTGTTTTCTTGCATTTTTCTACACAGAGTTTGTCATTTGAAGCAGCCATGTGAATTCTGGCTTAGTGAAGCTACACAAAACAAACATATCTCAGTCATACACATTTTTCTGAAACCAGGTTTGACGCAATACCAAAAGCTAATCTGTCTCTCCATTCAATGTGTATACTCATTCATTTTACCCTGCAGTGTTATGATATATAGTGCAAATATAACGTGCATACATAGTGATTAAATGCATCATTCCCTTTATATCCACCTCTCACTCAACACCCACTCACGCCTGCCCTCACCTAGACTGGTTGGCTTGATGAGCTCGTCCAGCATGTCGTAGAAGGGCAGCCTCTGCAGCTTGACGTCCGGGTGGACCGGGTGCAGCGTGGCCGAGCCGGACAGGTGGTGCGTCAGCCCGGTTAACTCGTGCTTCCCGGGGCCGAGCAGGGAGAGGGGCAGTAAGGCGGCGGGCGACGGGGCTCCGCCGTGGCCCTCGTACGCCAACTGCGTCATGCCGGCGGGCAGTGCGGCGCCCCCTCCCCCGACCACGCCAGCCGTGGCCGGGTGGTGCGGCCCGGGCATGGCCAGCTCTGAGTGGGAAACCATTTTGGCGGGGAAGCGTCGTCGGTAGAGCTCTTTGACCTTCATGTGCACGGCGGGGCTGCAGCCGGCCTTCAGCAGATGCAGCGCCTTGGTCAGCAGCTCGTGCTTTCGTCCGTGCTTGTTGCGCCCGGCGTATCCCAGCAGCACCTGCAGCTCCGACACCCGCAGGCTCATCACCATTTGCTGTGATGATGATGAGAAGGAGGAAGAGGAATCAAGTTCTGAGATGCCACTCATGACGGACGCAAAACTGGTATGAAGTACCAATCACGTTTACAATCGAGTTAGTTGGCAATTTATTTGAATCAATTAGTCGATTCATTACGTTGCAGCTCTACTGTTTTTAATGTGGAATGAGCAAAGATTAAAATGCATACAGTAATCTCCACCCTGTGCACACACGAGTAAATAAAAAGCATACTGTTGTGTGTGCACATCTGGAGTTAAGCTTTTATTTTACAGTATCGAAAGACCAATGATGAGGTTTCCCTTATTTACGATGGTGTTGGGGTATAAAACAATGCATGCAAACAAAAAAGCTAACAATAAATCCAACAATGTATGATAACTAAAAGTAAAAATACAAGATAACAAACATTCTAAGAAGTAGATAATATAATAGAAGTATCAAAACAGAATCAGATAAATAAACCAGGTCAAATTACAGTTAAAAACATTTAATTTTATGTCCCGTGTTATAGACGGAAATGGAAATTAAATGAAAATAAAATGATGGCTTGGTTTAGGATTTGGCCATAATTAATTTTTTCCCCTCAATAACAGTTTTAGTCGCATTCTGAGATTTCTTGGGGCATTTTTGTCCTTTGATTCCCACAGTAAGCTGAGTTTTTTACTCCTCCGCTCCACAACAGGACTGAGGGATTGTCTCCAGCCCAGGTACAGGACCGCTATGCTGGCATCACTGTTTAACAACTCTTTCAAAAACGCATAATTAAAATTATTGTTAAAACAGACAAAAAACAAAGCTATTCTGCACTCTGGAAACGAGCGGTGCAACAGGAAATGAAAAGCGTCCTGCATAGTACGGCGGCTGTGTCAGAAAACAGTTCAGTCCAGAGTCCTGTCTGTAAATTAGTGTGAATTATGCGTTCAACGCACCACACCCACAGAGCTGCAGATTTATGAGAAGCCAAAGACGGACTACTACTTTGTGTGAAGGCAGCGTTACTCTTCCTACGCCTCGGAGCTCTCACAGGGAACAGCTTAAGAAGAAGCCCTCCTGCCACTGTCAGCCTGACCACGTACCAAAATAAATGGAAGGATTGAATGTGAAATGCATAATTGGATGATTTGCAACAATATTCTGGTGTCTTCATCTGGCTCACTGCTGGTATGTCGCCTCTAATGCAATGCCAAAGTCTGCGCTGAATCGCTCCCTACATTGAGATGCCTTAGCACGGCACAGCTGGCCGTTTGCCTCACAGATGTTTAACAACTACACACACTGTAGATTTTTCCTTCTGGCAAAAAAAGCATTTCATTGCACTACAATGCATACCATGAGAACACCTTAATTTCCTTACACGTGTAAGTCGTCAGCTGGATCATCTCCTGTTTGGATAACACAGACACCACCGACACTGGGAAGCAGTGCACTCGATGCAGTGGCCTTCTGTCCGTGTTGGGAGTGATAAAAAAAACACTAGAAAGGCTTTTTCCATGCTGAACGCGAGGCTGAGGCTGAACCTCGCAGGGGGTCGTGGGATGGAGTAGCTGCAGCGTGAACATGGTGATAAAAGTGTTGCCTGCACTGACTTCAGGTTGGACCAAAACTACAGTGAGCAAGCAGCTCTTCATCTCACCAGACCAGTTGTCCAAATGTGTATGTGGATTAACCCGTTGTTGTTTTGGTCTTAGTCGACTAAGGTTTCATGCTGAACATTAATATTACACTTATAACCACATCTCTGCTAAGCACAAGATTCAAAGTGGTGCTTGTGTGTGATTCTGTGGATTAAATCGACTGATTGCCTTGTTGACAAAGACGTACGTGTGAATTGCTTTGGTCGAGGACAGTCCTACTAACTGCAGGTGAAAGTTAACAAAGAAAAGCAAAAGTAAGTTGTACCCTCAGTGAATGTTACTACTCAGCACTGCCTGCACCAGTTTAAAGGCCGTGATTAATTATCATAAGACGCCGCTGCACCAAATGCTGGAATCCCATTACTCAGCTCAGGAAATTAAAATAACAAACACAGGCCAGCTTAGATTTATATAGAGAAACACAACTGCATGTATTCTACATGCAGAGTTATTACCATTGAAGTCTGCCCTTGAGCAAGGCTCGAATTGTTTGCTGCAGATGACTGAGGAGAGGTTCAAAAACCTCACCTCTAAAACACAAAAAAACAAGCTATTGGCCTGAAAGGGGAAACTGTTTCGACCTAAAATTTCACCAGAATTGAATCGTCAATCGTCGTTTAATGGTGAAGACAAAGGAAGCACAACTGCCTTGAACTTAAAGAGTCGGGATTGAGAGGCTTTGCTGTTTGAAATAATCAGCTACCGACAATCGTAGCGTGTTTGAGGCTTCAGATATTAAACAAAGTAAGAAAAATAAACCAATCCTTAATTGTAGTGTTTTTCCTTGATTAGAACAAAGATACAGAGCAAATGGAAACAGGACAAATTAGAAAGAGCAACGCATAAGCTCCTCGTCTTAAGGTGGAGGTGGGTCAAAAACAAGAAACCTCAGCTCATTAACTAGCAGCCGGCATAAACATTCATTAACCACGTCGACAAATTATAGCTCTGAGACAGACCTCAACGTAAGCAAATCTGAAGTGCATCAGACAAATAGAGGCACGGACACATATGCATGTTGGAATCTGCGCAGTCTTTGTTGTAACGCGCGCACACACACACACACACACACACACACACACACACACACACACACACGGTAGCCTGAGAGAATGTCTTGGACAAACATCCTCCCCTCATCTCCTTTAATGACAGAGCAGGGATGAAATAAAAAAGCGCAGACGCACACAAACACACGCCCATTAAATGAGAAAGCACACAGGGCTGTTAGTGTTTCCGGCTAATCAATTATATGTACAGTTAGAATTGTTATGTACAGAATATGTGTGCTGTGGTGTCCATATAAAGGATTAAACCTTTAAGCCTTTGAGATTTTCTTGTTGTTTTTTTATAATGAGGCCGATTCCTCTTGGGCGACACTGGAGTCTTGCATTTAATTGACATTTTAAAATGACATATATGAGCGCTGTAGGCTATTTTCTGTGGCCTAAACATAGCAGCTACTTTTTAGACTTGAAAAACACAAAGATGCACCAACACTAGAGATGTTTGCACCAACACTAGAGATGTTCCGATACTACTAGCGTAGGAATAGAGCCAAGTCAATATGTTGCTTGCAATGTTGACGAGGATAGAACTGAACCTTATTCCACTGCTGTCCTACTTTGCTATATGAGCATCATTTAAATGCTCAAATATAACCAAAATCATCTTAGAGGTCCAAAACTACTTTCATTTTCAGCACCAGTGGCTCAGGTGTGAATAAAACCTCCCCCTCTAGTCCCACCACAGAACTGCACTGTTGCACTAAAACATGAACGGTACTTTTGAAAGGAACTGAAACCTCACAAGTGTTGCACGTTACTGTAACTTGTTCCACATCTAGCTTTCAGTGTCTTGCAAGCAAACCAATACGTGCATCAAGTTACATCTCCAGCACTTGAAACATAACATAAGTCACCCATGACAATACTTCTTCTTCTTCATTCATCAAACACTGAAATCAGAGACTTGTAAATACCTTTGCAGAAGACATGAGAGATGAATTACCAACAGGTATGATTAGATTGCTGGTGACAAAATGTAGAGCATCTCTCATTAATTGTCACTGATCTTTTAAGCTTCAGATAATGACATGAACGTCAGCCAGAGGAGGCTGTTCTGTGGTGATCAAAGAGAAAGAAGTCTTTCAGCCCTTTTTCAATGCAGGAACTCAGCTTTCATGTCCGCTGTTCTCCTTCCACTTTTGGTTTGAGTCGTTGGAGGACGAAGTAAATGCAAGTTCCACCTACTTTCAGACAGATTACACAAAGAAAATGAGGGATCATAATACGTGCAGTGGAACAGACAGCACAACTACGAGGTGCTGGACGCCGACTAACCAGCTTGTAGTCGCCAAGATTGCCCTTTATAAGCCTTTCTTATTTTCACATTATTGTCAATAAGCACCACTTTGTCCAGTGATGTCTATACTGTCACCACTTCACTAGCACATTAAAATAATGAGGTCAGTCCCGCAGTAACCCCTTTTTAAACAAGCTTTTTGTGAATCTTCAGTATTGTTGCAGATAAATGTTCTGTCAATCGACTGGTCGTTAAGTATTGTTCGGTTCCCGCATTGAGAGGAAACCTGAGCAAACCAAACCAGCTCCGCTCAGAGAGCAGAGGCTTCTGTTTACAGACCAAACACTGCATCTTGTGTACAGCTGTCACATATGTATAGTCTCACACACACACACACACACACACACACACACACACACACACACACACAGCTACTAACAAAGTGGCCGATATATTCAACATACAGACATATTTACCAGACGGGACAGAGACCTGTCCTCGTCCTTTGTCACTACAAACCTACATTAAAGGCACATTCAACGAGGGAAAAAGAATAAAAGGAAGTAATTGTGACGCCTCGGGGCCGAAGCACCCTGCAGTAATAAAAACACATCAGTCAAACACAGATGGCTCGTACAGCAGGAAGCTCTATCACAGGTGCAGCACGCAGGCAGCAGCTGTCTGTCTGTGGATTCCCAACATTTACAGATACTTTTTAACAGAACAATTATTCAAATAATTCAATAGTATTCAATTTTAGTATCCCCACACTTGGACAGCACACACACACAGACACACACACACACACACACACACACACACAGGCAGTGTATTGGTTGGGCCAAGAAACCCTCCTGCTGGCGACATAAACGAACAGTTCCATGAAATATGCATGCTGTAGGGAAGAGGGTGTAAAAAAAATGATGACACTGGCTGCCCACCATTTCACATACATACACACACACACACACTCATACAGACCCCCCCACACACTCTCTCTTTACAAAGCAAACACACTAAAGAGAGACAAATACACACAAACACTGGCTCAAATAAACAAGACACACACACAAAATGCACACACACTCTTTCAGCAAACTGTGGATGTGTAACATTCCTCTGGCTTCAAAAAAAAAAAGGAAAAAGGAAAATGGGAAAAGAGTGGAGCGGCTGGAGGAGAGACAGATGAACAGCTCTCACTATCTCCTCTCCATCAGCCAATCATTCTCCTTCCCAGGACAGGTGGCCCCTCAACACCTCCATCAGGAGGAGGAGGAGGAGGAGGGTTCTGAAGCTATTCAATCAGAACATTCTGAAGGAGTATAGTCACAGCTTAACAGCTCAAACACATGAGATATTCAGTTTACTGTCATATCAGGCAAATAAAAGCTGCAAATCCTCACACTTTAGCTTGTAAATTTGACTCAAAAGATGAATCAATTATTAAAAACTGTTGCAGAGGAAGGCCTTATTTGCTTTTCATGATTTGGGTGAAATACGGAGCTGTGCTTCTCCAGCAAACCCTCCTGCTCTTCATGAAGCGTTAGACATAGTGAAACAACGTGCCGACTGATCTCCAGACGACATAAAAGGAACCATCATCTCAAATGAATGGCTTAAAATGTACCTGTCGGCTCAATTCACACAAAAATCAGAGCGTCGCCGATTTGACCGCATTTGAAAAAGTGGGGATTGAGCAAAGCATGTTTGTGTGTGAGTGTGCTCCATTGTGTTGTTTTACTGAAGCAACTTGACATGTAGGTGCAAAGGGAAGCTGCAACAAAGGAAGTCGAGTGAAAGAGGACGCAACACAAAGAGAATAGCTGGAGTTTCTACACACGCACACACACACACACACACACACACACACACACACACACACACACACCAGTGTGTGGATTTAAAGAGGAAGTTCCTGCCTTTAAATCTACCAGCCTGTGACATTTTGGTTTCCAAAAAAAAGATGAGGATTCGCCGTATCCACCTCAGTGATATTCTTGACAGACTGGAACGGCCCATAAAACAACATTTTGACCGACGCGTGACGCTAAAACCGAAACCCACAAAAACCAAACAATGATGATATTGTTCCTCAGGCAAGTAAACTACTGCACCAAAAGTCCTTTAGAAAGAGCAACACGCTACGACAGCTGTGCAGAGAAAGGTCGCTGCAGAGCTCCAGACGTGAAGAAGAAACCTCCAAAATATGGAGGACACCAACTACCATAACTACTCTATAATATACCGTATACACCAAATTCTACATTAACTTGAACATGAAGCCTTTTCAGCTTCAGCAGCATTGTTTCTAATACGGGAACTTTTCCTGTAACCTTTTGGGAAACTCAGGAATTTTATCTGCTTTTCTAATCAAGTTTCAGTTTTGCTTCCTGGGCGTTGTTACTCGTTCCCCCCGAAAAAAAAAGTCCCTCCTGAGGTTGTACGTTTTGATGACTCATGCCACATCCAGGTGGGAGTTTGCGGTGCCTGACCAGCTGCTGAATGGTGTAATACAAGCCTCATGAGTCATTCAGGCTGCAAGCGAGCACCTAATGCATGTCATCACTAAAATAATAAAGATTAGAACTTGGTATGCAAATTTATTGAAGTGAAATTGAATCAAAGAAGCCTTTATTAGACATTGTTTGAAATGAGGAAGAGGACAACATGTAACAAATGGTCGTGAACTTAAACCCCGTAATTTAACTTTCAACAATGCACGCCACTCACACAGATTTGATAAGTAATTGCAAAGGATTTGATCCAAAGCTATCAAACGCCAACACCAGGGCTTGACGTTGGCCAATATAAACTTATTGCAAATATATCTGTAACAGTGTGCATATGAAATCTAAAGGAATCTGTATATTTAATTGAATTTATCAAAACATATCTAGGCATGTGTATGCACAGCAAATTAATTATTAATTCTGGTAACCACGCTACCTGCAGAAGAAATGACATGACGTTCAGTGGATCAGCTGTGAAGGTTTGAGTCAACACAGATAAACTTTCCACAAAGTTCTGAGCAAAGCCGGAACAGATGGAATAGGATGAAAATAAAAGATGGAGCGGTAAACATTACAACACTCAGTGGTACTTCTCATAAAGACAAAAGACATTCTTACAAAACAAACTGACTGAACATAAACCTTACATCTCTGTGGCTCTGGTTCACATATCCGCTCGGACTTTTGGACTAAGTTTAGATGTTATTTCTGCCTCATGCTGGTTCTTTTTTATGCTTGCTTGCTGCTTCCCTTTTCTCTGCGTCCACACTGGCCCCACACTGAGAAAACATTGTTGGGCCATTTACAAACTAACAAACCCTGATATCAAGGAGCTCTCACAGTTAGATTTCCATCTCTGTTGAATTCTTCACAGAAAGTTCTACATTACAACCACAACATGTGATAAGAAGCAGCTAGTCGGGATGCAGGACCACTTTGAGAGATAGACAAAACAATAACAGGGTAGCAGTAAAACTGAACGTCCCTAGTTCAAGACTACATCCATCCAAAGACGGATAAATCTAAAGACGCATCTTCTTCCTCACAGTTGTGTCCGTCTGTCCCGTACTTAGCCAGCGATCTTTGACACCTCACGGGTGAGCTTTTCCGGAGTGAATAAAACCGATCAGGCCTTTTGGTGTGAGCAAGGAAACAGCTTTTCCAGAAACCTAAACTCCTCGTATTGCTCAGATGTGTCCAGGTCTGTATGGCCGTCAAATCCTTTAAACTCATTTTATATCGTCGAACACAGGTTGCACGATCAGATCACGATTCCACACTGGTGCAAACTGGAGGAAGATATTTCACCATATCCTGTCATTTTGGTGTTTAAAACCTCTTCACAAAATACGATTTCATGTTTCTTTATTAGCCGGTTAACGGTGAACATCGTCTTGGTGTTCACTTTGAGCTTAAACGATGGTGACCACAGCCTCATCTCTCTCCGTATGTTTGGTAGATTCTGGTCAGATGGAGGGAGGTGCTGTGTGGGGCGATCATTCGCTTTGTCCAGAGCTGTTGAGGATGATTGATGGAGGGATAAAGGGAAGAGGGGGATGGGGGACCGAGAGAAAGCAGCTGAGCCTCTGGACCAAATGAAATTCTCCTCGGCTCCAGGTTTTTGACCATTAGTTTGGTTTGGCTGGTGACTTCACTGTACGGAAGATAACGCATGAGCCTCATCCGCCGCTGCTCTGGAGAAGAAACCAGGCAGATGCACCAATCAGACCTGAACCAACTAGATGTACCGACGCTGACATCGGTCCGATACTGACTCAAACAGCTGGATGGTACATTTATATCTGTTTTCATTTGTTAAATTCTGTTTACAACGTTAGGAAAGCAATGTTTAAGTCAAGCTCGATGTTGCCTGACGCATCAAACAATGACCTCAGTCACTTCAAGTCAGTGAAGTTCAAGCCGTTTATAATTAATTAAACACAGGTATTGGATTGGTACTCAGTATCTGCAGTACCCAAAGCCCAGGTAAGGCTTCCTCATTGCAACTGGGACCAAAACACCTCACTTTAGATGCCAAAATCATCCAAAACGGATTCATAATCTGAAAGTGGTTCTCTAGATTAATAATTAGACCAATGTAATGCTCGAAAATAGTGACATCTTGTTTTGTCTGACCAACAACTTAAACACTTAAAGATATCCGGTTATTAGTTATACAAAACAAAACAAAAGCAAAGCCTCATATTTGAGAAGCTGAAACCAGAGAATGCTTTTTTCTGTCGATCCTGATCAATTAACAAACCAGCATAATCTTGAGCTTCTACTTTCTGTTGGAAGGCAACATTTTTCTGCTTGGTAATTGAATGTGTCTTAACAAAATGCACCTTGGGAGTCATAGTTGACTTCTCTCCTCAGGCTTTTATCAAAGATTGCATGTCCAAGCTTTGAACATGCTCCAAAACGTCTGTCATCTAACGTTGTCTAAGCATAAAATAAAGAGGACTTTTACTTCCAGGACGCCTAAAATAACACCTCCCACTTCACAACTCTCTGACAGTAACATTTTAAAAACAGAGCACTAAACTGAATGTAGCTTGTTTCCATGTCTAATGTGTGAGAGAGAGATTCAGAGTGACAATACTGCATCCTTCAGAGGCTTAGATGTTATTAAAACACTCGTACACACACACACGGCTGAGCACACTGCAACATGCAAAAACCAACCCTCGCATGCCGATAGACAATAAGATTATTTTCCCTCCTGCTGATATCAAGGAAGTAAGTTGTTAGGTACATTACAGTCATTTAGCAGACACTTTCATCCAAAGCGACTTACGCGACAGAGTCTATCACATTTCTACACCATAGGCACAGCTACGGGAGCAACTTTGGGGTTAAGTGTCTTGCTCAAGGACACATCGACATGCGACTAGCGGAGCCGGAGTTTGAACCGCCGACCCTCTGATTGAAAGACGGCCCTGCTATCCACTTAGCCACAATCGCCCCAATGTAAAAATAAAACCTGGAATCAGCGTGTAAACCTACTGCGTGTTTACACCTCCGACTGTGAAATGTCAAAATGTGTGCAGTGAAAAAGGTCTATAATTCTTTTATCAGTGTGTTTATCTTAATTAATCTAATCAGGGGAAAGCAGCTTATTCACAAATGTGCACAAACACACAACAAATACTTCATGGTTATTAAGCGAGCGCACACGCAGCACTGTCACAAAGAGTTGGCATGCGAGGGAGAACATGTTCACAAACACGCAAAGAACAATAACCCTGATTATCACATGTGACACACGATGACACCGTCTGCATGTGTATGTGAAACATTTCGGCTCAAGTAGCTCAACACCTTCCTTTTCAGAGGGCTGAGGAAGATAAAGAAATTATGTTTGATAATGATTAACTTCACCTGTGCTCAGGAATAAAACGCTTCGATTCAAGATTGAAAAGTTGTAGAACAAATTGTACCGGCATAGGAATTCTTTTTGCCTGAGGCGACACAGCCCATCATGACTATTTTCCTCCCCTCATGACGACGCTGAGAAGTAATGCGGTGAAACAGGAGTCTCGAGACCACGCCTCGATTCTGACTCCAACTCGCAGCCTTTAGCAGTATCCTGGATTTACATTTGAAAGGCATCTTCAGGAGCACCTGAAACCTCCACGTTTTGCTTCACCTGTAGACTGATCGAGGATACTGCTGATGGTTTTTCAGGTTTCAAGTTGCAATCGATCACCAACAACAACCAACTGTGGCCGTAGTTACACTACAAGTGGTTTTAATTTCCTGTGAGATATAAAAATTCATCACGCAAAGCACAATAGCCGTGGAGAGAGGAGACCCTCTTAACTGTGTAACCTCCTCTCTCATTGTTATAACTTTATAACACAACAATTAATGACCCACAACTAACTCTCTTTGACAAGGTCCGATGCAGCGCATATGACAGGAAGAGCAAGTGGTGGAGGAACTTTACTAAACAATCCAGCTATGCGAGGATATGGACCCGCTAGAGACAGTCGGGAAAGACTAACTAGCAGGACCACAGCAGAGCAGCGTGTGGCCCAAGTGGACCGACCCATGCTCGTGGAAAACCCCTGATAGAAACAGGTAACTTGGCCGGGGATGAAGTCAATATGATTAAACAACAACAGTAGAAACCCTGTTGACCGAATGCTGCCAGTGTCCGACCCGAGTTCAACCCAGGATGGAGAGTCACAAACAAACATCAGCTGACGAGAGCGGACACGTTCAGATCAGCCGTGACGCAGCGTCAGGTTACAGTAAAAGTCTAAACACCTCCGCTAGCTGGCCGATGCACCTAAACAGACCAAAGTAGCAGCTTTAAGCGACCGATATTGTTCCCCTTTTTGCAAGCGGAGCTAAAACAAATGCCCGCTGCACTTTACATGGTCACGAGGAAGGTGAAGAGTAATGCAGTTCTTTTGGGTCCCAGGAGACTGGGAGATGGTGAGGCTAATAATGTTGTGCCAAGCAGTTTCTGCAGGATGTGTGTGTTTGTGTGTGGGTGTGCGGAGGATGTGTAGGCAGATTAGGGGGGTGTTTCACACTACCTGGCCATTATATAAAGCTCCCACTCTCGGTGAGAGGGCTCTGTACTCCCTCCCCATCCTCCTCCCCTCTCTGTCCTCCCATCCCCCCACCTCTTAGCCTTCCAGCTACTCTGACTCAGGCTAAACTCCGAAATACCTCCGCATGTTGTTTTCTCTCCCTCCTGCCTCTGTGGTATCAAAATCACGGTGTGCACTGTGGATCAAAACACAAGACGGAGAGTTCGGGACTTAAATATGGATCGAGCCGTTCCTTCCCCCCCAAAGCAGGATCAGTCACTGCAGCCCAGCTGGACCGGGTTCACAATGATTTCCCTTTGAGTCATTAGCACGTTAAAAGCTGTGCCATCGCACACCCGAGGCTACAGAGGTCTAGAGGTCCCAGCCTGCCACGCGCAGATGGTGGATCTGAAACCCGTCCCACTTCGATGCTGAACGCCACGAATATGGGATGACAGGGGAGGTTTGTAATCTGGTGCCAAACCAGCGCAGGTACATGCTGCTGGTAGAGACCAAACAACACAGACCTGCTGAAAAAAACTCTGACTAACAAGTGCGATGGCAAAGTGGCACAAACAGTTGAGCACCTGTTAGATTATCACTGACATGAGGACAAAGACATTGGACACTAAAACCTCACTGCACTGGTCTGGTGAGAAAGTAGGAAGACACCCATTCACTCGTCCTCTGCACCCTTTTAATCCTGCAGAGTTGGCCGAGGTTTGCAGGCCGTGCAGCAAACATGTTGCGGGTATAAAGAGTAAAGAGATCCCTTGTTATCAGTAGCATGTTGAGCAACATGTCAGGACCGAATGGGAACTGCAATTGCTTTGCAGGAGTCCAGTCCTGAGCTTCGTTAAGCGAAACAAGGAAACCTAGACGGGCGCACCGGGCCGGTCTGTGCTGAATAAAAACTCTCCCAATTCAATTTCTACTCTGCCTCAAATCTCACGACAGCTGCATGATGGGAAGAAAAACATGCCGTAATTAGTTTTTGCAGAAATCACAACTGTGATGCAGAGAAAACTATTTCGATCTAATGCAATTTTCTGAAATTAAACATGACAAACGGGAACAAAGGATGCTCACGATACATTACACCTCAATGCTTTCATCAGCTTCTGGTTACCGGAACTGAAAACACGCATTCCACTGTGAGTCACCTTATATTTTGAGTAATTAAGACACTATAGGGTCGTACGTCAGCTAAAACACACCAACAAATATGCAGCGTTGTCTGGGTCCGACTGTGCCGTCAATATTTGAATGCAACAAATATTAAAAATGTGTTTACTTTTGGGTGCATGTTTAGCGGTCCCTATACTTTACATGTTATAATGGGGTTCCCACTGACAATCAAAGACCAACAATTGGTTGCCAATTTCTCAAAATGGTTTAATCACTTCAAAGAAAAAGATTTTCCTGTATTTGTAAGTAAATGATCAGCTTTATTGTGATAAGTATTAGTGTTGTGACTGTCAGCTTAACAGGCATACGTTTTAAATGAACATTAACTCTGAATTAAAGATATTCATTGATACTTGCAAGTGTTAATAGTAACGAGCTGTACGGCAGACGACAGGCTGTTACGCTTCGAGTAACAGTTAAAGGTATCGTAATGCACACCAGTGCTTTATACAAGCTTATTTTAGACACGACTATTCTTTTGTAATTACGCAAAATAGACCAAACTAGTAACATTTATCAGTTTTCAATATTGACCTAAATGTGACTTCTCTGACTCTCCGAGCATCATCTCGCCTTCCTTCACTCCACTGTCACTGCACACACTGAACTAATGGATTAGTCAAAGAAAACAAAGCCACAATCGTAGGAAATCAATTCATTATTATCACGGGCGCTGTTGTGGTTTGGTTCCCTACAATCATCTGCTGGTATCACACAGAGCTCATAACCTATTGTATAAAAAACACCTTTATTCTCCCGAGCACCACAACGTTTTCTTTTACTCTATCCTTCAATGTTAGAACATACAAAGCTGAGGCATGTTCCGCTGGGGGCGGGCTACTTCCTGGAGAATAAAGAGCGTTTGGTGAATCAGTGTCTTAAGCTGCCGTCCCTCAGGTCACAGGTCGCTGGCGAGGCCACGGCGTGCGCTCACTTATATTATTAACCATTAACCCTTTCAGGACTCTTTTCCAGTCTGTGTAATTTTCCCAGAGATTCACAAACACTCTGTCGACCTGAGACGAAGCACTGTGGGGCTGCAGGTGTCGTGATGCGACGTTAAGACTAAAACCTGATGGAGAGCACAAGTGTCTTTCTATTCTTTCGATGTATTTTTCATTTATCTTCAAACGTAAGACAAAATACTCCTATATCTCAAAGTGACAGATACATTTGATGTGTTAAGACAGCATCTCCCTTTAATCCTTGTTGTTTCCTTGAGACCTTTACCTGCATTTAGGCAGTCACTTCTGGACAAACACCCCAGAACACACACACACACACAACCAGTGATGCAAGCCAGACCGTCCATTAAGTGACTGTAAATTAAGAAATCTGATGACAATATGTCTATTTTTATCCCTCTTGATTCACACTAAAAACCCTCTCTGAACAGTGAAAGGCCCGTCTCTCTCCCTCCGGTTGGAAACACGGGCGAGCTTCAGACTGCTGCCTGCCCATGTCTGTCTCAAATGTGACATGTTTCCACGACAACAGGAACAAAATCGCCACAGGAGTGAAGAAACGGCTCCATCGCGCCGAAAGACGAACAGAAGTCAGTGGCTGCAGACGAGACGTGCTCTCACGAGGGCAAAAATATCCAACAACAATAAGAGCTCAAATGTGGCTGAACACACCCGGCTGAGCATATATATATATATATATATATATACATATATATATATATATATATACATATATATATATATATATATACATATATATATATATATATACACATATATATATATACATATATATATGTGTATATATATAATGCAGCGTGGTGTGAAGTGTGAAAGCACGTTTCCGGCAGCCTGTCTGATAAACTTCACTAACTGCAGAGAACGAGGAAAAAGGCAATAAACTCTCTACAAACAATCGGTTCAACGCTGGAGACCTCAGACGAGACATCTGCAACATCTGCATCACGTTTCACATTGTGAGCTTTTTACATTCTGCTATTCAGTGTCATACATCCACCGATCATCATCTGTCTGATTTCTACATTTCCAGTACTTTCTTTTTTGTCTGAGATGACACAAAATCTAACTCTTAATTACCGGGATTGAGCTTTAAATACACCGACAGTGATCGTTCACTCCGGTGACGTCTAATTCTCCTTAAACTGGAAATGAACTGCAGTGATAATGACAATGACAAACAGAGCAATAGGCAGGTGTTTGAAAGGATGTAGGGGAGCAGAGACGAGGGCCTGTATCATTAGGGATTAACCTCGCCACAGGCTCTACAAATAGACTGTCTCCACCTATAAGCCGCCAGCGCACAGACGCTTATTTGTAATGCCAGGTTGCTGCTGCAGCAGCTCCACAGAACAGAGAAGACGGTTCAAAGAAGAGAGAAGACTCCTGTGAAACGAAATGCGATGCAACAAGGACACATTTGGGGGGGGGGGGGCAATATCAGAGGCTTTCACATAAATAAACTGGCAAAACCCACAAAGAGTCAGACAACCAAATGCACAAACTCCCATCGTCAATGATGATGACGTCAAGGTATGAAGCAACGATTGAATAAAAAAATCACATATTTCTCAAATAAAACGAGTCAGTAATCTCATGTAACTCTGTGTGTGTATTTTTGACGATAAAATGACATCTTGTTTGGTAAAATTGTCGGCGTAATATCCTTTAAAAACCCCGCCGAATGTTGACCTACTAGCCGAACGCAACTTAATCAGAAGTTGCCCAATTAGGCGGAAGCCAGTTCAATCTGGCAACACTGAGTGCAAACCAGTAGATATTGAGAATTAAAACCATTTATAATCAATAGTTTTTACCAAACATTCCCTCGTTTTAGCCTCTCAGCTGTGAATATGTGCTACTTTAGTAAACTGAATTAATTTGGATTTAATAGGCCAAATGATTAATGGTGTTTTTGGACTACGTGCTAAATTAGATAATTTTGCCCAAACCAATCGAAACTACAATCAGAACAATAAAGCAGGTGAAGCCAAACTATCATATCACTAGAGCTGAATCGACTACCTGATAAACTGGAGCTCAATCAGCAACTGTTTTCATAATAAATTTATCATTTCTTTCACACAAACTATGTTCTGGTTTCAGCTTCCAATACGTGAGGATTTACAGACTTTCTTTGCTTTGGGATTTAGGATGGTTGGACAATACAGAAGTATTTGAAGGCATCACGTGATTAGTTTATAGAAACAACCCCCCCCCCCCCCCCCCCACACACACACACATATGTAGCTGACATTATGAAAATGAGAAGTTCAAGGTGCTGTAACCATCTCTCCATAAAGAAGTGCACTTTCAATAAGAGGGGAAAGTCTTAAATCAACTATAGTAGGACCACATCTGGCTCTTCAAAGGAGGCTGTACAGCAGCAGAGCAGCAGCTGGCACAGAGGAGCATGTATAGATCCACAGAGCCCGAGCAGGCTGAGGAAACACAGCAGGGAAATGTCTAAAAATAGCCAAAGACTCTGATCAATAACTGCTAGATATTTTCCAACTCTGCTTTATAACGATTAATTAAAAGAATCAGTGCTTCAGTGCAGCTACACAGCAAACACAGTGATGTAGAAGGCAAGGTGCACCTGGGATCAATGCAAAGTAACAAAAGTACATTTACTCAAGTACAAATTTGAGCTACTTGTACTTAGTATTTCCACTGTCTGCAGCTTTACACTCGCACCTCAGCGGTAAATACATCACCTTTGAGTCCACTGCACTTGTCTGACAGCTTTAGTTTCCTTTCAGATCACAGTTTTGCAAACCATGCATCTCCAGACATGTTGATCTTTAATGATTGTGATGAACTGAAGGATGACCTGTTCTTTTATGTGTTGAGAACATTCTCATACTTCTTAATCTGAATAAAATATTTAAAAAACTGTCTTTAAAAGCTGAAATCAGGGCTGTTTTCCTGAGCTTGTGATAAGTTGACAGAGAAGCTACTGACATATGATGATTTTATTGAATGTGATGCATCGTTGTGGATTAAACTCTCCAACAGTAAATAAAGTAGGCCTAGTTAAAATTACCACAACTTTAAACATTAAAGTATAATCTTCTAATTGTACTTGTATACTTTTACGTTTTTTAATGCACTTTTACTTGTGGTGGAGTGCTTTCTCTGTGTGGTATTACTACTTTTATTTAAGTAAATGATGTGTCCGTTGCTGATTATAACGGTGAATCAACCAGTGCACCGTTACACGTTTATTATGCACGTGTTCAACAGGTAGGGTGCGTCACGCAGGTAGTAACGAACAGGCCAGGTAACGTTACTTTAGCTGCATACAGACTCGAGCATCTGTCAGGTGGCATGGACTGTATGATCATTCAATATAGGAGGAATAATAATAAAATGATCTGTCCATGTGGGCTTGTTTTCAAGCTGCTGTCACATTCAAAGACGTCGCGCGCGACTAAGTGTTATTTCTAGCGCTATTTTCTCATTAAAGTATAAAACAAAACACACCGGCATGAGGCGGTTATGATGCCCACAGGTGAGCCGCTGTCTTCTGCGTTAAAACAACACACAGAAGGTGGGTTGTAAAGTAAAAAAAGCCGCCCTGCCAGCTGCTGCTACTGCTGTAGAAACGGTCCCGTTCAGCCAAACCAGCGCGTCTCAATATCAACATAAACATGCTCGTGCAAGCTTTTGGCGCTCGCGGATTCAATTAAGTTGTTTGAAGGATAAACATTAAATTCTGACAACGTCTCATCCTCCCGAGGCTTTAAAATCCCTGACGCGCTGAGTGACTTGAAAATCAGACGCTCGGTAACCGAGTTAAATTTGTAATGATTTCAGGCTGCGGCTCTTACCTTCAATTCCGCACTCTCCGCCATCTTGTATTTTTTTTTTTTTTTTTTTTTTTTTGCGCATGCGTGCTGAGGTGCTGTCACATGACTGGGACGCGCAGGAGCTGCTGCGTGAACGTGCACAGAGCCATAGGGAAGCGTTCAGGAACACAAATGAAGGGAGGAAAAAAGGGTTTCGATTTTTGTTTTTTAGAATGTTATAAAAAGTAATATTATAATGATAATAACGATAATAATAATATATAATATTACAACAAAACAATTATTCTGTCTGTATATGTAATATACTTTACTGTTTTATTACTTATTTACTCATTTATAAGTGATCTTGTATTTTTTACTATGTCTCTTGTTTGCACTATCCACTATGCTGCTGTAATCCTGTAAATTTCACCACTGCGGGACTAATAAAGGATTATATTATCTTATCTTATCTAATAACAATAATAACAACAACAATAATAATAATAATCATCGTCATCATCATCATCATAATCATGCAATGTACTCACATTTGGTTTCTTGAGTCCTAACTTGTTGAAAGTAGCCTATAAATGTCAGCTAGAAATTTAACTAAAGTTCATGCAATGTTTTCTTTTTATAACTTATCTCTAAAACTCAGTTTCCTTTCACCTGTTTCTCTGTCTGCACTTATTACAAAAGCGACCATTACATGATTTTGAAACTCTCCCGTAAGAAATGATTCCATCAAATAATTCCACTAGGTTTTGTTTCAAAAATACAACAACAAAAAGGTAGTGTTATTGAAAAAAAAGCATCTCTGGCATATAACATTGTGGGCCAAACAGTCTGTGTCTCAAATATCAACAAAAGACCTTCATCTTCTTTGCCATCTTATAAAACTGTGCTACCAGCGCCACACCTCAAAATCCTCAGCTCATATTCCATATTCCAGTGCGGACTAAAGGCCTGCAGTGCCAGGTTGGACACATATCTGGCCCAGATGAGTCCGCAGGTGGGTTGAATCATTCTTCACCAACAACGATTTAAATCTATTCTTCCATCCAGCCTTTGTAACTACTGGTAGTCAATTTCTACCGTCTGGATGATTAGAATAAGTCTGACAAATTGCAATAGATCCACTCTTCTTCCCTTTGTTCTAATGGGAAAAAGCCTTTATAAATAATGCACATAAATAATGCATTTGTCTTAGGCTTGTATTAAAAATGGACTCATTAGTTCGCTCTCTGTCTTGCTCCTCATAGATGGGAGTCCTTCATTCCCACAATCAAAGCTTGATAATGGATTCTTACAGTGCAGAGACCTGCGTAGTCACACAATTGGTGGCTTTTACCAGAATGAAACCTTATTTAAACCGTATTTTTGATTTTAAGAAAGTCATTCTTTTCAAGATACAACTATCACACTTAATCTCTTGTATTTTTAATAACTGGTGCTTGGAACCTTAAACATTTTTGGAAACACAATATTTCAAAAGAGAGATGCATCTAGAGGCTATATTTAGATTCTGAGCACATTTCAACAAACTTTTGTTCTGTCATAGTATAGATTTATTGCTATCACATCAAATACTGCATGTTAGATTCATGTGAATCTCCCCAATGCACAACCTTCTCCACTGTTCATCCGGCCTTGTCAGAGGTGTGCAGGGTATAATTAATACGCCTGTCATCTAAGCTAACTTTAAAAGCTATTTTCTGAAAAATGCAATATGAGAAGAATGGCGTGCAGAGTGATTATTCTGGTATTTATGAAAAGAACAAGCTTCAAACTCCAAAGTCAGGTGTTATTAGACCTGCTCAAGTGACTCTGATCTTTCACCCTCCTAAAGATTCCCAGAAACGGCACCCAGAGTGTATCACACATATAAGCACGATTTATTATCTTGAGAGGATCATATTTCTGGGTAACAGCTGAGTCCGCTGTATTCTTAACTTGGATTGTGTTTAGTAGTTTATCATTAAAATCTTACAAAAAGAAAAACTATGTTCAAACTGGGGGAGTAGATCAGCTTATTGCTGTAATGATGACTCAGATTTCGAGTCCCAACTTTCAAATACAACCTTTCCTAATTTATTTTTTTTACATTAACTTCCAAGATGAGTTGGCAGAAAAGCAGAGACAGCTGTACATGAGAGTTCCAAGATAATCACGATGATTATATCAAAAGGAATGATTTCGTAAATATTTGTGGGGAGCTGAACTGTCTGCTGTGCTGCGCATTGGAAAAGCTCATGACCCCTAAAAGTATTGTGCTTCTTGTGAGTTTAGAGATCAAAAGCATCATATCAGCACACACAGCGGTTCTGTTTTCTCAGTGGCACTGAGTGCATTTTGATTGGCTCCACAGAGCTTTTTCTTTGTTTTTCTATAACTTATATTGTACTCACTCATCGATATCAGTTTACTAATGATGGAGAGTATGACTCAGCCTGAGCAAACAGCTGTGATGTCATTTCTAAAAAAAAGATAACCTTCAGTTTGAGATCACATTTCTTTTTAACAGAAAGCATATGTTGCAAACTTGGAGGCTTAAAGCGCCTGGTAGGGTGGAACAGAAAGATGTTGCATCATGGGAAGTGTAGAATCCAGTGTTTCTGGTGTTTGATCTAGAGACTAAAACAGATGATTTAAACTCATCTTTTTTTAACCTTTATTTTAAGATTTTCAACATAACACGAACACTCCGTTCATCATTTGAGCAACTCAGCCACGACTGTCCTCACAAATACAAGGAGAAACACCTCAGCTCATTATAATCATATATGTCAACCAGTAAAATAAAAATACACATCGATGGAGGCACATTCACACCTCAGTCCACTACAGTCCTTTGGAAGTTCTAGAGTCTTGTTCTTGTCAGCAACACATGGAAGGACAATACTAAATTGCTGGACTGCACCTTAAACTGAAAATATAGATACAAGCCATATTGAAGCAAACGGCACAGTAATAAAATCAAGTATTCATATTCTTTGGTGATGTGCCCTTTGGTCATTTTGACTTCATCTTCACTTTTTTGAGACCTCACAAAAGTACAGAAAACGGAACAAAATCAGGACAGTAGCTAAGACACTAAGGTTGTGTCTTTGGTTTAATGTGCCTTGCATTACATTTCACAATTTGCAACTAACATGGTGGGCGATATAAGTAACAATTCAAACATTTTTAGACTAAATTTATTATAAATTGACTACTTTTTGGCAAACCAAATAATTAAGATCAAATATTTCTACACCAGACTAAAGAGAATGCTTTGAAACAGCATTTAGACATTCATGCCCGGGAGTTGAATTATAGAAATTATAACTGAACCTTTAACTGAATACATACAAATCTGAAATTGTTAAGGCTTTTCTGAGATAATGTTGGCGAAACTTGGATTTGTATTTCTAAAATTCTAGCAATAAAACTCTGAAAGAAATTGAAGACATGTGTCTCTTGGGGATTTAATTAGATGCCACTGCCTTCTCTATATAATAAGCAGTCAGACAAATCACCATATAAAGATGTACAAAGTAGAGATTATGACAGGAGAAACTTAAAGCCAGAGAAACAATGATGCGCTGATAAAGCCAGTAGGTGGCGCCCTATCATTTCAAATGAAGATGAATTTAACCAACGTGAAGTGAACTCTCAGGCCCAGTTCCTCCTCACTGTTTTGTCCTGAATTACAGTCTGTATAGCCTATTGATTCCTAAGCAATGACATCTTTGCTTAGTGGTTTTACATTGAACAAAAGTTCACTATCACTCCAAACACATTAGGCTTTATCTCCAAATCCATTATGAGAGAAAGCTCTTTCCCTTCGTGGTTCATACAAAGAATCGATTGACAAAGTTCTGCTGCTTGTTTCATACAAGAGAGAATCACAGAGGTTTTATTATATCATTATGTATCGCTGCCATCTGTTGTATTGTTGATGGCCAGTGAGGAGACAGGTGTCCGCTAACCACACATGTTTCAGCAAACGTCGGTTATACACACACAGCAAACACTGTGAGAGACAATGTGCCAAACAGGAAGATAAAACATTGTTGTTCTTTAGAAATGTTTGACATTACATTGTATTGAATTAATGTGTAGATGCACTTAATGTGGAGCAGCAGGAAAACTAACAGCTGATTACTTTAAGAACATTTAAAACAACACCATGAGCAATATGGATAAAATCCTCTATTATAATCCTGTGTCTGTAATTCTATATTGTGATATCAATATACACAGTCTACATCAATATAAATATGTCATGATATAGAAAATCATCTGAGAAACTGTTTATGGACATAATTTATGAATAAAAAAGTGAATCCCAGTAACGAAATGAAGATTACTGTTCTTAAGTACAAATTGTAGGCACTTTACCTGCGTATTTCTTCTACTTTATATGTTGCACTCCTGTACATTTATTTCACAGCTAAAGTTGCTGCTAACGTGATTTACTCCTCAATAATGATTCTACATAAAAAATATTTTTACTTTTGATACTTTAAGTACATGTTGTTGTCAATACTTCTCTCCTTTTAGTACAATTTTGAATGCTTGATTTTTATTTCTACTTTCGAGTACTTAAATGTTAAATGTACAACAATTAAAGGTTTTTCTATGGTTGTTCATTTTTAAATTACTTAAAATGTTTTTTTCTTATATGTATGGAGCAAACCCTCGAATTCAACAAGTAAACCAATAACAATACATCATTAAGTTGTGATAAAGTGTAAACTGTGTATTTTAATTGGTTTAGTTTATTGCCAGTGCCTATGCATGCACCATGGAACAATGTGGGAACACGGGGCACACTTTGAATGAGCGCCTTATGTCCTACTTAAAATTTTAAAATTGCATAATTATGAAATTATCATTAAATAATGTATCATGCCAGTAGTCAGTATAGCTTTCAGGCCTTCTGTCTTCAGTTACGGTTCAACTTTTAAAAATCCTAAAATCAAGTTGCTAGGAGATTACTGAACAGGCCTATCGGGCGCAGGGTTGTGAGCCCAAAGAGATGCAAAAGGACCACACAGTAATGCAAAAGGCCTAAAAAAGAGGTGCAATGACTCAAAGAGACACAAAAGAGCCACAAAGAGAAATAAAATAATTATAAAGATGCACAAAATGACTCTAAAGAGACACGAAACAACCACAAATAAACACAAAACAGTCACAAAGAGAAACAAAATGACTAAAACGAGACTCAAAAGAAGCACAAAATGACCACGAAGAGACACAAAATTACCCCAAATACATGCAAAACATCCACAAAGAGATGTAAAAGGACCAAAGCGACTAAAGAGAGGCTGCAACCAACCACAAAGAGACACAAAACAGCCACAAAGAGAAGCAAAGCCGTTCAAAGGAGGAGCAAAACAACCGCAAAGAGACACAAGACAACCGCAAAGAGATGCAAAACAGTCACAAAGAGAAGCAAAACAGTCACAAAGAGAAGCAAAACGATTAAAAGGAGGAGCAACACAACCGCAAAGAGACACAAGACAACCGCAAAGAGACGCAAAACAGCCAAAAAAGGGAAGCAAAGTGACAAATAAAAACAAGGCAAAGCTACTAAAAAGAGATTTAATCGACTCAAAAGAGGTGCACAACTGAATGAGACAACATCCACAAAGAGAAGTACAATGATTAAAGGGATGGAGCAAAACCACCACAAAAAGATGCAAAACAACTAAAAGGGGATAAAAAAACCCCACAGAGAGGCAAAGCACACACAGCTGCATCGTTTGGGGTCATTTCGCATCTCTTTGAATCATTTTTTAAAAATCTCTTTGAATCTCTCTTTTTGAGTCTTTCTGTTGTGTGTGAGCAGTGTGTGGGGGGGGGGGGTCTTTCACAAGTCCGTGCCCTGAGTCACATTGTCACATAATCCATCCATGCTTGTCACCACATCATCTCCTCTAATCAGGTTTTTTTCTTAATGATGAGCGGCTAAATAAAAATAAATTACAGCAGCCAATCATTCCCACCGTGGCTCAGTTCTGTTCATCTTCGCAGGCCTTGTTAGTATTCAGAGGGAACCGACTTTGCCACGGAGGGCAATTACGTTCACAGAAAATTAACATTCATTGTGTGTCAGTGACATTATGCGAGTATCTGTCTCCGTATGAAGCATCCAGGGACGAGAGCCGTGTAATCAATATCTATTAGTCCCCCCATCAGAAGAATTAGATTTCACTATTAGATCAGCCTGCTCCCCTGACTCCACGTCAAACATTATAAGTTGACTGGACATGTCATGCACTGATGTAGCCGCCTAATGAAAGAGATCATGTTGAACTCAAATACAATAAGAGGAAATATGATCCATCTCACGAGGAGCTCTTCTGTGTGGAGGCCAGCAGGTGTCAGGCTCACACCAGCGGAAGAAACGCAAAACAGTATACGGATATAAAGCAGAAAGTGGCTTTCACATTTTATTAATATTGACATGGGTACACATACATAAATGGGTAAATTATGGGTAGATTGTGTCAGAAACAACAAATAAGAGAAAATCAAATGCAGCTTTTGCAAGTGGCATATTACACACACTTCATACAAACAGTGTCTTCTTCTTATAAAAACACCATCAGATGATGGGAAAAGGTTTTGGTTTTGTCTGTTGTGACTCACAGATGCATGTAATGACAGAAAGAACCCTGAAACAGAGCAACTCAAGGGATCAGATTGTGTTAAAATACTCAGTCTGAACTGTACATGATATCTATAGATGACTCGAAGTTTCTTTTTTTCTAAATTATCTCTTCAAAGTTTGTGTGACAGAAAATCTTTCATTGTTTGACGTCAAACCTGTTGAAGTAAGTGCTCGTAATAATTAACTCTATTTCAAACATAAAGACCCTCGTATTTTTGATAAAAGAATTTGGTATCGGACGGCACGGTCAAATTCAGAAAGGTTGCCCATTTAAAGTGCTTAACAGCATATACAGTGTTATGAATAACCTAAACAATAAATTAAACCAAGACAAGATAAATAACAAATATATGTAAAAACTCATTCAAACAAGCAACAAAAGCTAAATAATGAGATACATTTTGAACTTAATATCACATTTATACGAGCCATTGCACATCGTCACGTGATATATATATATGTATAAGTATATAGTATTGTTTTTTTCTTTTCAGCGTAGCTAAACAGCAGACGGCTTTGATTCAGAGAGACTCCTTGGTTTGAGCTTCAGATCAACAATCCTTTGACTCACGACACAAAATGAACTCCGTGTTTAAGATCTCTTTTACTCAAAAGTTCAGTTTTTTGGGGGGGATGGGAGAAAGGTCGCTGCCAAAACCGTCTCAGAGTCTTCAATCAAGTGCTAAAATCAGTGGTGTATCTATACAGCAGGTTGGTAATCCTTGGGTTACAAGTGGGGGGGGTGAACACGAGGCGGACCTGTGTGAGTGTGTGTGTGTGGTTTTTTTTTGTTCTTTTTTTTTTGGGCTGTGCTGGGTTCAGTTGCAGGGTGGTGTCCGGGCGCTAGGGAGGCAGCAGCGGAGGCTTGAAGGTGCAGGCTCCGGTACACTGACGAGGAGTGAGCATCTTGCAGGAGAAATGGTGAAGGGCATCATGAGCTTCTGGGGAGGAACGAGTCCATCAGTGAGAACATGCAGACAAACACACACACACACACACACACACACACAAACAACACTCTCACTAATTATCGTTCAGTTTGAAGGTGAACTTTTTAGTTCTTTTTTTACCTGATGTTAAAGGACAGGTGCACATTTTTTCCAACTCTGTCTTAAGACAATACTCACATTTACATGGAAACTGTTTTTTGGTCGTAATAGTTCCTCCTGTGAATACGGGTCATAAATAAATCTGTTGATCTCAATGTGAGCGACGGGGACAAAATCCACAGTCCTTGTTCTGTGTAAAAAAACGACCTCCAGCGTTGAGCTGAGGCTATTTGGAGGCTTCATCAGTCTGAGTCACACATGTCAACTGCGTATCTTCCACTTGATATCTTTTTAGTTGAAACATTCCTCTGTGAGAATTCATGAGCCAGGATTTCATATCCACATTTCACATTTTGACTGAATTTCCAGAAAATGGTTAAAAGAAATTGAGAATGAATGTTGCTTTTCCATCCAGTTTGTTCATCAAGGTAAACAGCTGGTGATGCTAATCCTCCATTCGGGTGCCATTAAACCATTGCAGAGGAAGAAGGCGCGACAAGATGACGTAATTGACAGAGCGACAGTGAAGCAGTGGGAAACTATGTGGAGAACATAGACCCCGTTAGCCGGGGGACTGGGGGGGGGGGGACACAGCCCGAGTAACTTTTGGAGTCTGATATAATATTTTAGTTAATCAATAAAAGCTTGTAAAAAAAAAAACGACTTTAAATGAGCCAAAAGACATCGGTCACCTTCACCCACTGACTGCTGCGATGCATTGTGACATTTAAGGAGCTGAAGCGGAGAGACAGACAGACAGAACATGACACTAAGTTTGGTTTCTTAGCCTGATAGCTTTTTGTGGTTTTAAAGACAGAGCGAGACAGAGAGACAGAG
>NW_022280038.1:7197181-7220877 GCF_004355925.1 Anarrhichthys ocellatus
GGGAGGTAGAGAGGGAGACAGAGAGTCAAGGAGACAGAGAGAGCAAGAGAGACAGTTGGAGATGGAGACACAGACAGAGAGACACAGAGATAGGGAGGTATAGATACAGAGAGACAGAGAGAGGCAGAGACATGGAGACAGAAAGACGGAGGCAGACAGAGAGACAGAGGCAGACAGAGAGACAKAGGGAGACATAAAGACGGAGGCAGACATAGAGACAGAGGGAGACAGAGGRAGAYRGAGGSAGMMAGAGAGACAGAGGGAGACAKAAAGACGGAGGCAGACAKAGAGACAGAGGGAGACAGAGGGAGACAGAGGGACAGAGGGAGACAGAGGGAGCAAGAGAGACAGAGGGAGACAGAAAGACAGAGAGGGAGCTGCAAGCTGCAAACATCTGTTTACGTGCCTCTGTCTTCTGATTTTGACAAAGAATTGTTCATAAATTCTAAAAATATTTAGCGCTCTGCTACATTCTTGCTCACATTAATAAATATATTCTTTGATTCTGAAAACAGCAGACTCATGTTTGTTTGTATTTAACCTTTGTGATTGCATGTTTGAATCAATTAATTTTACTTAATAAATAGCATTGCTCCTTTGCATGTTTAAACAGCCCCCTGAGTTACTTCATCTTGATGCCTGGCCTGGGTGTCAGATTAAAAATGTATAATATTACTCAATACTCATACTCATCAGTAATATATATATAGTATACATAGTAATATATACATATCCCACCCTGTGCACATGCGTTCTGTGGTCCATGGTGGAGGACATTTTTGTAGAGAGGAAGGTTACAGTCTCCTCAAGGCTGCGCACACATCTTACTGCCTGCCGCCATCTTTAGTGTGTTTGGTGGACTCTTAACGTCACATGCTTCATACACGTCATGGCTTTCCATTAAACTTCGTCACATCTTGACTTTTATCAGAACTTCAGCTTTCCACCTCAGCAAAGAGTAAAAATATACGTTTTCGTAATCTTTCTAGTTTTTCTTATTCATTTTCAGCGTTTCCACATAAACACACGTATAGACCGTGTTTCCTGTTAGTGACCAAAAACAAATAGAACATTTTGTATAAAATAACAAACATTAGAAGTTACACACTTGATTTGACTAATTCAGGTTGCTGAAGCCTCAAATGATGGGTTTTTTCTGAATATTGTTTTGCACAGAACACAGATTGTGGATTTCCCCACCACTGATATTGAAGTTTCTTTAAGACGGGATTCCCTTTAATGGACAGAAAGAACAACTAAAGAGAGTAACAGTACTGTCAACGCACACCTGAGTGTTGTTTTAAGACGACCATGAACAAATGTGAGCCTTTCCTTTAATGGTGTCTTACTGCAAATATATCGATCACACAGCAGATGTTTAATTAAAAAAAGTAGCACTTGCATATTTATGTTTGAAGGCACAAAATGACATGTACTCATGTTCCTCTTTTGGACCAGATAAAATTACCTTTTAGCTTCTGCTGTATTGCATAACGAGCCTTTCTCTCTTGGTCCAACTCGCTGCACAAAGTGTCTATCCAAAAATAAAAAAATGGTCAAAAAAGGAATAAAAAAAGATATTTTGTAAAAGAAGCTGTGAGCTGCTGCGTTGCATCTGAAGCAGAGGAGTGTAATGTATGCTGCTTGCCCCTATGGTATTTAGAGTGACCCCTCTGTGTACTTGAACCCTGTATTTAAACTACTGTAACATTAAACCAATCCTTTAACGGTGGCATTAGTTGCTGTCTACTGCATGTAACCGATACAGCACTACATAATGGTCTGTCCATTCAATTTTCCAGAGCATGATTTAGAAGAAAAATAACCTTTGCAAACAAAACAATGTGGTTTCAGTTTCACCTTCTGACATCTGATCATTTACTCAACTGTGGGAGAGTAAAAAATATGGCGTTTACGGGAAAAGGGCTGGACACAAATCGCCAATATGTCAATATGCAAGTGTCACTTTTCATTTCTTTTTTAGTTCAGAGGCTAGTTGGTTCAGATTGATTGGCCTGATGTGTTATTTAAATATTGTTTTTTTTGTGGCTTGAATTTTTCCCCCCATAAAGTTAAAGAGCATTGATCTACATCTGCGTTACAGTCATAATCTAAGGAGGCACAAAGTATAGAGAGAGAGAGAGAGGGAGACCAACCTCGAACAATCTGCAGCTGCTGGACCATTTCCTCTCTGTAGGACAGCTCACGCTTCATTTGATCCTGAAAATTATCTGAAGAGTACCGAAGGCCACATCAGATGGAAACTCGCTGACATTGTAGGGGATAAATTCAAAGACACATTCCTGGATTCGAAGGATAAAATGTAACCGGCTCTTCTCCTAACATCTAGGCTGCGAGCACAAAACACATCCCTCTGTGACTTTGACTCACTTTTGTCCTACCTTTTAAATGCTGAAATTCTCTCTCCAACTTTTTCCTCAACTCCACTTGTTCCACAAGCTGCTTCTGCAATTCCTCTGCAAAGCCAAAAGCCAAAAAAAATAAAAAATGGTCAATTTCATCACCAACTTCTTTTCATCTGCTGCAAGGAAATGTCATTATTCACCCTCAAACACTGGGACAAAGCCCATCTGACACCTACAGGACTTCTGAATAACAAGCAGGGAAGTGCTGCAATCAGAAATCATGCACCATCACCACCGATAACAACAAATATCTGCAGAAATCACAAAAATGTAACATTTTATTCTCTGTCCTCATCTACCTCGCACCAATTTGATTCCACTTACTATGATATATTTTGAATTTCTGCACATAAAGATTTATGTCAGCCCAGTAAAGCGACTTCAGGTGCGTTTACATCCTTGATAACACCCATTTTGCCGCTTTGCTCTCGCTTGCTGCCACAGTAATTGCTATGCATTGCCTGGAGGTTGAGACGATGATAATGGAGTCCCGGGGTTTTTCCAAGCGTTGTAAAATAATTAGCTGCCGTGCCTCGGGGTTATGGCTCTGTTCGTTAAAATATTAATAGCCTCTAAACGATTTCCTCTTACAATAATAAGTCAAAACTCCCACATCTCGTGATTAAGTGGTTAACAACTATGGAAACACTTTAGGCCTACAAAATGTAAATTCACATTTTGTGATTTCGGCACGTCATTTTTAGCAGGCCGTGGGCCTTTAGCTGCATTTAAAATGAGGTGGAATTCAATGTTTAATATTAATATAATACATATATTGTTTTTTTTTCACATTTGATAATTAAACAACTCTGGACGAAGGGTCGAGTTTAATTTCGGTTTATAAATTCTGAAATTCAAACTAAAATCAATTAATTGTCTTTATTTTAATTAAATAAAAAAAACAATAGGAATACATATTTTTTTCTCTTACATTTAAAAATAAAAAAAATAAATAGCTTAATGAAATGTAGTGACGATGTCAGCAGTCTAAATGCTTTATAAATATATATTTGTTTGCTGGCACATTACAAATCAAAACAGGAATAATTGCTGATGATAATTAATATCACCTGCTCTCTCTTTTATTTCCTTTTGATCCCGAAAACAGCCTCTTACCTTTAGCCATGGTCTCTAGGTCTCTTTCATGCACGCTGATGTCGATGCGTAAAGCTCCATCGGCTGCACACAAAAACAACAAAACACGTTAATTAATTATGCTACAAACAAGTCATATATTACAAATATATCACGAAGGGCCTCTGGTGAAATACAGCGAAGCAACTACAATATATCAGAACGGGTGGATTTTTAAATCAAGAATAATGAAATGTAAAATCATCAAAAACAACCTTGTCTGTCCTTTTGCTCCTGGTAGGATGTTGCGTTGCGTTGGTTCTGTATTTCAGACACGTGATGAACACCTAAACATAAACAAGCCACAAACATTTGAACTGGAAAGGGGCACAAAAACGCCCCAATTTGCATTAATAACAAAACCCCAAATTGACTAAATAATTACCGTTGGATCTGCGGGGGCTGCTCGAGTGCTTCGACCCAAACGACGAAGGCTCGTTCAGGAGCACGTGGCCGTCCTTTTCATGAGAGTACACCTGTAAAATGAAGCAGACAATCGTGTTTAATGACGCAGGCCAATTATATGTCATTTACTGCAGTTCTTCACAGAATCGAGGTTTTTCTTCTTCAAACAAACCAGCAGCCCTGCAATTTGTGAAGCTGTTGAAGGTTTTGAATTCAAAAACACTTATTTGGAGGTAAAATAATGTCTTGTAATTGAACAGATACACATAATTTGCTTTAATGAGAATAAATAAACCAGGATAAATTAGGGTTTTATACTTTGATTACCCTAATGTATGTCCATTTTTGAATGTTGCTCCTTATTGATCTTTTTTCTCTTTGACTGAATTTAGAGGTTACCATAAGTCTTGCTGCCTTGCCAAATGGCACTTTAGCACAAATTTGTATTAACCTTTACCCTTAATATATATTATGCCTATCAAATATATAAATTGTTTAATTCCAGACCAATTGATCCTGATTACATTTTTATCGGCCTCGTTTCATATTCTCCACAACTGCGACAATTCAACTTCCCCCCACGGGCACCATTAAAGTTTCATTTAATCTAATCTTACTTCATGAAGAGGAGAGTCATTACGCATCCGTCTGTCCTCATCTGATGACCCAGTGTGCACGGAGTCCTCCGGTGATGCTGCTGCTGCGGGGCTGGAGGCATCAGGCGGCTCCTGGCTCTCCTCAGCACCAGAGGAGACCCGGTCCGGTACAGGGGAGTCATGATGGCCCCCTCCCGGCGAGATCTGGATCAGTTCCTCCTCGTCTTGTCCCCGATTGGACTCCACATCTACGTCCGGGTCCTCGTCGTCGTCCACCACGCTGTCTCTGTCCGGTGATATCGATCTATAACTGGAGCTCTCGCTGATAAAATCCGGGGACAGGTAGCCAGGGCGCACGCCGTAGCTGTCCCGGTTGCCGTAGAGTTTGGCGATGGTCTCCGCGTCTTTCACCACGGGTCTGAAGGCCGAGATGTAGCCGATTTTCCTCTGGGGCGTCTCGTCCCCCGACTTGTCCTCGTCGTTTCTGGTGGAGGAGGACTGGGAGCTGGAGCTGCGCTCTCCTCCGTCCTGCTGATGGTGAGGGTGGTTGGTGTCTTTGGGTGTGTTTGCGCCGCGGTCGCTTTGGTCCGATAAGTCAAGGTCTCCCTGCCGGACGCCTGGCAACTCCGGAAGTGGTTTGGGTGGAGACCCCGAGTAGGGGGGCAAGGGTAGGCCGCCAGCTGTAGGCCAAAACATAGGGAAGGCAGGGTAGAGGGCGTCCTTTCCGCCAGGCCAGAACACACCGGAGACATTGGTTTTGCTCGCATCAGGCACACCGTCGCTCTTTTTCTGACACAGCCCATAGCTGGGGAAGCCATAGGGGTGATGGGGGAACAGGGGTGGGGGGATTTTCTGAAGCATGCTAAAGCTCTTGCTGGGCACAGGGATGACTGGGTAGGTCCGTGCGCCGCTCGCCAAACTCAGGTTATTATTTCTCCGATCCTCGTCGCACCGTAAAGTTTTGTGAGGGATTTCAGAGGAACTGGTTTGGGACAGGCTGGACGAGGCCTGCGATTTCATCGACGAGGACATTCCCGACCCGCCCATGGGCAGAGTCCTCTTTCTACTCCCCCCGTTAAACATGGCCTTTACATCCTCCCAGGCGTGGTGAATGTCATCGGATTGTTTTTTGTCCGTCAGTTTCAGGTGGCGTCTCCACGAATTGAAGTTGGCCGCGTCCGGCTGCAGATACTTGGACTCTGAGGTGCGGTGAGAGTGGAAAATGAATTTATTCGGGGAGAAATACATGTTGCAAAAGCTGCACTTGATGCACTTCGCTCTGGAGCTGTTGTATCTGGCGGGTATGAAGCTGCCCCTGGAGCCCCAGGCGCAATCGTGAATCACGTCAAATGCGAAATTTTCTGGTAGCTTCGGGGGGCTGTGCGCTCCGAGGAAGGACTTGCAGAGCCTCTCGGCCTCCCGTTTGGTGATCATGCCGCAGCGCCTGGAGGAGATGGGCATGGCCCCGGCGCGCCGCAGGAGCTCCAGCTGGACGGGGGTGCACTGCACACAGGTGATGCCCAAAGCGACCCGGCGGTTGTGTATCTCGTTGTAGCTGTAGTTTTTCAGCAGCGTGTTAGAAATCTGCGCCAGGCAGAGTCTCTCCTTGCCGTCTATGACCAGACATACGATTGGCACCCCGTACAGGGCGGTCTCACTCACTTGGTTCGGTTTGAGGGGGCTGGGCCCGGAGAAGCTCGCTGCATCCTGCTTTGAACTGGGGGAAGAGCTGGCGTCTCGTCCAGCGTCTCGAAGCTGGCCGGGCATCGACTCCATCCCTGGAAGCCTGTCAATCAAAGAGACAACTGGAGTGAGCCGGGGGGAATGTTTGACATTATTTAGTGCATCATTTTAAATCATTTAGCTAGTGACAAAAACAATGTTCCTAAAAGACAAACAATAAACTAAATATGTTAAAGAAAAAAACGAAAAATATCGTGTTCCCCAAATTCCAAAATGTGAAACTAAATATCATCAAATATAAATGATATGAGGAAAGTTTGCATGATAACAATTTTTTTAAATAAATTTCAGGAGCTGTAGCAGTTATATACCTGCTAACGTTAACTAGTACTAATATAAATAATAATAATTTTAATAACAATGCAAATAATAACAAAGATTTAAAAAATAATTAAGAACCAACATCCGGCTTTTGCATGAGGTTATATTGAAAAGTGAAACCAATGAGACGTCCTGTTAATCATTTCTCGTATCGGTTCATTCCTCCGTGGATTGGGCCTCCTCTCTCAAGTTAACCGGGTTCCTGCGCGGAGGCGGATCTGCTGCTCCTCTTATCTTCAAAATCGGCTCAGTCACTTAAGGGGCAACTGCTTAAGGGTCTCATAAGAACCTTAAACGCGGATAAGGACAGAAGGAAAATGCAGACTGAGCTGCGCCAATACGCTTAGCAGAGAGGAAAAGAGCAACTAAGCTGCTTTCCTGGTAATTACACAGATCCACGAGCGCGTCTTCGCGTTGTTTATAAAAGACAAGCCCTATATATAATTAAAGCTTCTGTGCCGATTAGCCTCAGCCAGTTGCACGGAACTAGGTTGAAGCAGGCCCGTCTCAAGTTCACCTGCATACTTACTTTTTGCATCTCGTCAGCACGGAGGCCGCTAAAACACACGTAAACAACCCGCTTCTGCTTTCACTATTATTATTATTTCAAAACAACTGACATGAATAAAACTATTAACCAGTAATCGATTAACCAGTATTTGACGAGTTATTATACAATTTAGAAATTTCAAAGAGCGACTGCACAATTATCATGACTTCTGTCTAAATTATGATGAATAAAAAACAACATACCTTTCTCTCCTAAAAAGACGACACTCCACAAAGGTTTGGGATGAAAATAAAAAATAATTGATAAGAATAAATTGATGGTAATGCAGGCTCGAGGAGTCCAGAGAGGTACTATGCTACAGACAAGAAGGTCTGACAGGAAACTCTGAGCTGGAGTCTATATTTCAGTTAATTTCGTGCAGCAGGCTGGACCTCCATCCCGTTGGATCCTGGGGAGGTGAATGGCGTGTAGACAGGAAGCACATGGCACCTCTCTCTCTCTCTCTCCCTCTCTCCGCCTCCCTCCCCCTCTCTCTAAGACGTGCTGAGCTGCTGCACGCCAGTTTTGATAATTCACAAATTTGCAGCTCTAACGCACAAACATGATCAGAAACAGAACAGGATCACGCCCCATGCTGACCCCAAAATTAAGAAGCATTTTTGGCCCAAGACCCATGCATGAATATATTTGTTAGCCTATAGGCCTATAAGTAAGAAAAGAACAACATATAGTCTTGGAAATATCTTCGAAAAGACATCAAATAGAGTGAAACAGTGATGTGTGTGACCCTCCAGGACCCCATGCTGGTCTGCACTGATGATGCAGAGTGTGTTTTAAGTTCGGCTGTCATCATTTCACCTGCTGTATTATTTCCACCGCAGCGGGAGCGAGCCGACAACCAAGAGGCAGCGCGAGTGGCATTTTAGAGGGCAACAAGAATGACAAAAGGCCCGGGTTCATTTATCAAGTTACACGACCATCTGTTAGGCTTCCACGACCGGCCACGGAAATCAATCTGAGGCCCGAGTGAGAGAGGAATGAGAAATGAAGGACAAGAAAATATAACAATATTTAAAAAATTTCGTGCGTCAAATCATGAGGCATTTTAAGATGTTTTATGTTTGTGAGTGAATCTGGGATGAGCTGATGATGATGGTGATGATGATGGTGATGATGCCTCAGGCCAGATTATCTCTCTCTCTCTCTCTCTCTCTCTCTCTCTCTCTCTCTCTCTCTCTCTCTCACACACACACACACACACACATTTATCTAGAAATACATTTAAATAATCAAGCCATCTGTATATATATATATATATATATATATATATGAAAATGTCAGTAATGTAAATGATGACATCAAGCCGATAGGCTGTCTGTGAATACCTTCATTTATTATTAATTACCGGATCGATTGGCTGATCGCTTAACCAAGATGATGCCTCGTCTGTCCCTCACAGAGAGAGGTCTCGATACCTGCAGCAAGTGGACAGACAGACAGACAGACAGACAGACAGACAGACAGACAGACAGACAGACAGACAGACAGACAGACAGACGGGGTGTAATAAGTGGAGGGATGAATGGAAAAAGAGCCACGCCTTTTGAACATCATGACTCCACCCTTTCCTGCTGAGTTTCTTCTACCTGACGCTTTCCCCTCATGACTTGGTTGATGCACTAAAGTTGAAAATGGTAATACATGCGGGTTCCCTATCAGATTCTCTCCATGGAATAAACCCAGGAAATATTCTCCTTCATCCTGTCTACAACTATGGACTGATAAGTCAGCCGGAATATTATTGCATATATTTTGGTGTCAGATATTTTGGTATTGGAGCAGCACCTAAATACAGAAGATACAAGCGGGCGCTGACAGGTTACAGGACATATGATGTCATCATATAAATTTGTTAAATCTTTCTGTGCTCGGGTCAACTTTTAATGTCCCTCTAAATACACATTACAGTTCATATAAAATAACATATTTAGGGGTTTGTTTATATTATGTGTTGATGCTATTTAAAAAAAAAAGACCCCATTTTGTTATCTGATATTATCAGTTAATTATCTATATCAATATCAACCAGTGTTGGTTTGGGGCTGTGTCATTTGTTTATTGACCTTTATGAGCTGTTTATGTGAAAGTAAAAAAATATGATTTTTATTTCTGACATTTTATTTGTTATTTCTAATGAATTAGGATACATTATCAGCACTTAGTTTAAAGCAATGTTTCATCTTATTGACTGAAAGTATAATGTTTCCCTCATAGACAAGATGAAAGATGAAATCGTCATACTTGAGCTGCCTCAAACAATCAAAAGGAGTCAAAATCACATCAGTATGTCCTCACTCCTGCTGAAGGTTTATGACAGAACCGTTGCTTTTTCAATAAACCTTAAAAGAGCTGCTTTTGTATAACTTCATTCACTTACGCACCTGTGTTCAAGATGTGCTCTGATAAAACAATATTCACTCTGGCTTGTACAACTTTCTACATTTTGTCAATAAAGCTCATGAAAATACAAAAAAACGATAATGAATCATAAACTGTCCTGCTGACACAATTGGTGTATTTATCCACTGCTGAGAATAGTCCCCAACAAATTAACGATTTCCTCCTATTTAAATGAGGTTTGCACAGCTGTTTCAGGAAATTATTTATCCTTTTTTGAAAATCAAAATATATATTTGTGACCCATTTAAAAAGGCTACGTCTTAGGAACGGATGAGTTCCGTAGACGTTTAGGGAAGTCACTGGTTTGGGTGTTTCGTGGGATTTGATAATAATAACAAAATATAGAACAACATGCCAGCAGAAATCAAAAAAAAAGAAATAAAGAAAACATTACGTGTATTTTATGTGGGCTGGGGGAATAAGGGGGGCCAGTGAGTCAAATTTCACCGTGGACCCCAGAATGTCTCAGACCGGCCCTGCCTTCAAACTGACAGAGAGGTTTTACATAATCTGTATTGAAATATAGGGTTAAGCTGCTAATGTTAGGGTTAGGGTTAACTGTAAATGCATAAACACACATGTTTGGGAGTGTCAAAGAAGACAGAAAGAGACACCAGAGAAATAGCAAATAAGGACGTTTTTGGACTGTTTATGATGAATGGAGTGACACAACAGACAGAGTGTGTGGGTGTGTGTGTGTGTGTGTCTGTGTGTGTGTGTATCAAGCCATGGAGTTCGCATGAAGCATCATCAGCCTGTGCAGCCTGAGCTCGCCAGTTTTACCTCCCTGCAATATTGATGCTGAACCTGATCCTAAGCGCATCCTCTCCTCTTTCACCACCAAGAGGCTTCCCCTGCAGCCCCCGCCAATAATTACAATGTTATACTGTAATTATTCCTCTCTTTTTAATTATTTAGACCGCCGACTTGAATGCAGCCATTGTCGCTGCTTATTCCGGGGGAAACGTGAGCTGTCGTGGCTGGATCAGCAGCAAGGAGTTTTTAATTAGACATTTCAGCAGTAATTTTAGGCGAGCTCTTTATTATTACTGTTGGATACAAATTACCCGGGCCTCATTGATATGCGCTCAATTGTTTAAACAAACCTTTAACCTGAAACATTAATGCGCTTCAGGTTGAAGTCATTAAGAGTCCCAACTCACCAGGTGAACCCAGACCTGATGGATTATTTAACACGACACTGAATGCCACTGTTTTTTTTATTTTATTGTATTGGAAATAACGTTTAATAAGCGTTTGATTTCTTATTGAAAGAGTGTAGCTTTAATCATTTTTGACAGACAGAGTGGAGACTGTGTGGACAGCTGCATAAATAAAACAATATGACAAAACACTTCAACTCAGTGAACAAAACATCACAAGAGAGACGTTCTTATCTCCCTAATGAAACGTTGGGTATCTTTATTTTGGGATATATTATAAATGTTTGCTCACTGTTAATAAACTAATTTAATTTCCTTTTTTTCAGTGTTTTATGTGCTGTTCTATAGTGCATCTTCGCCCTCTGTATGCAAAAGACTTTGCTAAGTCTGAGAGGTGATATATAAATATAATTTTCTTGCTTCACATTCCTCTCAATAATTTGCAGAATCATAATTATTACTCTCTACAAACATGCCAGTGATGCAGTTTATACTATAACTGCGTTCCCATATGTGGATTTACTTATTGATTGATCGTCTTCTCTGCAGCTTGAGATCAAGTTCAAACCTCTTATTTAAACGACTGTCACATCACTTCCTGTGTTATTGTCCCATGCAAACATGTAGCCTATAAACAATGGGAAACAACGTGTTTATAGGCTTTTGTCAAAATATAAAAGTCCACTGCAGGAAACACCAACAAAACTGTATCCGTGTTAAAAACAGGGTCTAATAAAAATAACACCTTTAAGTGTAAAACAGCCAACAGGACTGTGTGTTTTAATGCCACCGATCAGTGATTTATGATGCAAACGCCTGCGTGTGATTGCAGCTGAAGCGTGACCCTACTTTTCCGCAGCACGTGTTTCATCTTGTTAAAACGTTTATTTCCCAAACACTTGCATTTTGTCAAATGATGTAAAAAGATAAATCAAGACCGCCTCAATCAGGACAGGTTTAATAACAGCAGCAATTGAGGCCAAATGTTTTATAATTAACAGTTGTATCAGCACCCTATAAAACCATGACCCCTATAAATCCCATTTTAGAGACCAATCAATCCTCCTCTTGGACTACAGGGCCTATTGATCCCCTCGCTGCTAAACGCTTTCTCTGTATCCCTTTTTGTTTCCAGTGAAAAGAGCATTTCGATTACACTTTTTATTGGAGGAAGGATTCCGCCGAGAGGAAAGCGATGGCTTGAAAATTAAACGGTGACATTTTAATTACAGGACATTGATAAAGGGATCTGGGTAATGGCTGTGTACAAGCCGGCCACTCATTGTCCCGCCTGATGTGCTAATCAAGTCGGACTGCTGAGGAGAAAAAAAAAAAAAGGTCATCGGCCGATACAAAGCAGAGACGCGGCTCGGTGGGAATTTGGGAATATGAAGGTGCCGGAGTGCCAGAAATGAAGACGCATCTCCAAACAAAGCGCGGTCAATATCCCGGAGAGAGGCCCGCCAGATGAGATCATGGAGCGGCCACGTTTTCATTCCAGACATATTATCACTATAGGTCACGTGAAGCACAGCCATAGATCATCTGATGCCACAATTTACATGCAACAGAAATCATTTGTGGCGGGGCAGAGCTGTCACAACACGGACTGATCACCATCAATGTGCATGTTAGCGCAATCAATCTGATCGGCAGGTTAACGGTCAAGTTATCATGTTAGCTTTGTGAAGTAATACCAGACGCCAGAATCTTACTCAATGCGTTTGCAAGGATTTTTATTTTTTTTACAGAACCCTGAGACCCAGCCAAACCTGCACCTGCAGACACTAATGTGTGAATTGTGGTCTGAGCCTTTCCCTTTCTGTCAGGTTTACACATATAGTGAATCCCTCACTTACAGTAAAATAAAAAAACAACTAAATATATTGCATTCCCTTTGTGTTGCCTAAAATAAAAAGATGCTGACTATAAAAAATATGTTGATTATATTTGCTAGAAAGTAACACATCCACTCCTATTTTCCCCCAAATACATCTTAAAATAGTACTCACATGTTCTGTGTACGTGGAGACAGGTCAATGTTATTCTTCCTCCAGTTCCTGCAGGTAAAGACATCTCTAATCCCTAATGCTACTCCACTGCAAGAGATGGGGGTCAAAGTTTAGCTGAAGATAATATGAGGCTTCAGGAGTCTGAGCTAGCATCTTCCAAAGTCACAGTCTGTTTGGTACAAGTTTGCATCCTAAAACCTTAATTCTGTTGTCTGCTGACTTTTCCTCTCACACCACAATGAGGTTCCCATTGGAGGCCTTCAGTGAAATGTCTCAACAACTGTTGGATGGCTCACCATGACATTTGGTTCAGACATTCATGTCCAGTTCAAGATGAATTTTAATTCATCAATCAGGTTAAAATTTCAGTTTGTCTGCTGTCTGATTGTGAGGTCAGGCTGATCTGATATCAGCTCTTTGGCCTGAAGTTTCTCCTCAAAGTTCTCCTCTCTAACGGGTCTTGGGGTAGATCAGACGTCCTTCATCAGACGTCCTCCATAAGACGTCATTTCCAACTTCCGGTTTCGGTTCAACCGGAATCGAGGACATGACAATTAAGAGACTTGGGATGTACCCTAGGTACCAAGTCTCTTATTTGTCATTTCCTCATTTCCTCGGGCAACAACTTCCGGTTCAAGCGAGGATCGTTTCCTCGCTCCTGGCTCGAACCATATTGACGGCCGTCCCAAAGCTCTTATTTCTGCTCTGAGGAGCCATGAGTGAGGAACAGACTTCCAGGAAGTGTTTTAACGGCCGACACGCCCCCTCATTGTTCATCAGTCATGTGATTGGACGCTGCAGCCGATCGGACTGACGAGATTTGTTTTCAACATGTAAACAGTGAATTCAACATCTGGTTTAAATAAATGTTCATTGTAGACTGAAGAACAAGAAGACCACAAACAACTTTCTTCATTTATTAGAAAGATTTGTGTTTTCATAATCTGATGTTTCCCTCAATAACTTTTATTATGGAAACAATTAAAGTCAGAGGGAGCTGGAGAGACGAAACACTTTTTACATCATTTAGCATCATTTCATTCAGTCACGTGAGGCTGTTCATTCCTGATTGTCGGGTTTGATGAGTTTTATCATTTAAGAGAAACAATCATATTCTGGGTTATTTAATATCGACGTCACAATCTGAATTTGAAAACGTACAGACGCAAATAATTCATAAATAAGACGATGGCATTCCGCCGGTAGAAATCGATCCTGCGCTTACAAACAGAACACACACAGTTTATGAACAGACTACAGAGAGAAACTTTTGATTAGAAGTGTTTTGCTGCCATTTGGATCAGTATTACTCCGTCCTTTATGTTGCTAAAGAACTGATTGTACCTCTTTACATAGTGTGCCACTGACATATACGGCAAATAGGAGCTGTGGTTTTGCTTATGAAAATGCAAAAAGGAACAGGTTTGTCGTCAACGGTACTGGTAATAGCAGTTTAACAACAATGCTGTGGAAAGTGAGACTTCTTCTCCGTTTAAGAAAGATACAAAAATGTTCTCTCTTCGACAGACCATCATAAGGAGCTTTACAATGCTATGTTTCTTAAGAGCCTCTCATTGGCGGCATGCAGGTCGATACTTTAGGACAACTCTCTTATTGATCCGGCAGCAGGTGTCCAAGGTTGTTTTTTTTTTTTTTTTAAAGGATACAACAATAAATGTGACAAAAGCTAAATGATTTCCTGCCTGGCTGGAGTCTCAGCGCAGGGTTTCGACAGATGCTGTACTGTGCACTATAGGGTCGAGCCTGCACTCACCAACCTTTAATAAACTTTCTCAAACATGAAACACTTTTCTGGGACGTTGGAGGCAGTAAGTTCACACAGTGTAGAGGCAGTTCTCTTTCCCACCGGAGACTCTTGTCATGAGGGAAAAAAAAAGAAAAAACAAAAGGGAACCACAGAAATACAAGGACGAGCAGCATTCTGGCTCTCAGCGGTTATTACTGCCTTTGGTGTCCCTCAGAAGAATAATTGGGGCTTACATTGCAGTGTGAAAGGGGTCAAAGGGCAGGTAAAGTATCTGACACAGCAGGAGGATCAGTGAAGGTAACCTCAATCACAGAATCATTTTATTCTTCACCCGGCTTTCATTTAAAGATCTAATAAAGCGGGCAATTAGTTCCTGCATTATAATTTAACACAAAAGTATAGACGAGCTTTGAAACACAAGTTGTCCTTCTGCTTTCTGAGGCCTCTTTTAAAAAAAAAAAAAGTTGATAATACATACAATACGACACGGCACTGATTGGCTACATGCTGCTTACTTGTGCGTCAGGGTCCCGTGGGTTGAACACAGCTGCATAATTATTAAATCCGGCTGCCTGTCAATACACGTGTTGCTGCATTCAGACAGAAACTGGTATAAATGACATCGTACAAGGTCTCTGATTGAACAACAAGGAATGACTAACAAGTAACACAATAACGCTGTGAAGGCCACGAGTCTCTATGGAAGACCAGAAAGGTCATGCGTACAAATGAGATTTGTTTATTTAAGCAGGAAAATGATTCTATGATCTTTATATTAGTTTGTTTTCTTGGGATCACAACTTTGATAAAATACATTATCTGAGAAAAATGCAGTAATTAAACACATACTGTAAATTAACCATTGGTTGTGCTTCAGAGTGAAGAGATGAGCTGATGGGACATGAAAACAGGAAGACAGAAATGTAATCAACTTCTGCAGAATATATGAACTTTTACCAAACCTTACATTACCCGACACTAGTAGCAGCTGTTTAAAAACAACAACCTTAAAGTAAAAGCAGCACACATTAATAACCAAGAAAAAGGCAGATGTTAATTAAAGGTTGACTACGCATAATTAAGAAATGCAAATTGTAATTGAACTCAGGACAGCAAGCTGCTCACAGGTTTGGGTCATTCTACGGCAAGACATGCAAATGTCAAACTGTTAATGAAGCGACCATCATCTTTCTGTGTAAGTCGTGTGAAGAGTTGGGCCTATAGGTGTCTTAAGTCTTTTTGTAATTTTAATGAAAACACCATCAAGCTGGCTGTATGTACTTTACACTCAGGTGCCACTTTATTAGGTACACCGAGCCAAAACTAAAAGGCCAACACAACAGTCCTGCAATAAAATCTGCTGACACGACTCATGAATCATAACCGTTTGATTTTACTTTGTTTCAAGGCTGCGGTTTGACAATCGTGTTCCACCAGCACACAAAAAATAACTGAAACCAACTTAAAGATCACTTTATAGTTTCTCATTTGCAGTCAGACTTCAAAAAATTTGACAAGGGCCGACCTTTTTTGAAAAAAAAAACAAAAACAACAATCTGATAAATGGAGTGAGTGTTAGAATGAAAGTCACCCAGATCGCACAAAGTAACTTCAACTTCAGAGGAATCTATTTGAAACATCCGGGATGGAAAAGAGAAAAAGCCTGAAGGTCATTATGGTGAGCACGTAAACAGAAATACAAAAAGAAACTTCAGTAGTGCAGAGTGACGGAAAAACTTAACCTCATTGTTTTGTGTCAACGTGAAATCAGCTTTACCTTCAAAACTAAATAATCCACATAGAGAAACAGACTTCAATAAACTGCATAAATGTCAAATATACCCAAATGATTATGTTTAAATACTTTTTATTCTATTTGTGCATTGCGGTTGGAATATGTGCCGACACAGATTATTACAGAAAATGCCACAATAAGTCAGTAACATCACAGCAATAATATTTCTGCTGAGTCCAAACACTGACTTCATGTTTCGTGGTTTAGGCAAAAACAGGAAAAATAACAGGTCGAGCTGAAAGTAAAAAAATAATAAATATTTCCACTTCATATTTAAAAACCACAGGCATTGAGTACATGTCCAAACCATTACAGATGTGTCTGAGCTTTTGGGGAACAGCACATCTGTTCAGAAAAAAACAAAAAAAAAAAAAACTTTTTGGTTTCATTTGAGTTACAAGAATACATTTAACATTGTTCGTCGGCAGCCAGTGGCCACTACACACTCTTCTCGTTTCACACGTATTTACTAGTTTTACCAGACTGCTAAGTAATTATAGCTTCAGTTACATTTAAGGCAAACTTAATATGAGGTGGACGTCTCACAGAAGGGTTAATTTGACAGTTAGATAAATATAACTAACAATATACGGTATGTATATAAAAGGTATAATGTAAAGTTCTTCAACTTTAGATTTTCGCCAAATTATCAGTGACATTAATGTCTTTATGAAAACGAATGGCATCTTGCACAGTCCTCCAAACAGTTAAGGTAAAAGTATTTGTATGTACATCGAAGTAAAAAGGCTTATGCCTCAATTTCAGGTTTCTGGGGCAGAAATGATGGCAGTGATAAAAACTGATCGTCACACACAGCGCCTCTGACTGACTGATCACAAAATGTATCTGAACTGCTGTAACATAGTGAACTGTTGGGATATGGAAAATGATTTGTTAAAAAAAAGTTAAATATATGAAATTCATTAAGAAATCTTGTCGCAATATGTTCTGGGCACTTCCAGTAGAGGGCGCTATAAGACGTTTATCTCTCATATCGTTACACGTTAAACTACCGCCGGGTTGATGAGTCATCCTGCAGCCTGAACCGATACCACACACTTCATTTTGGTATTGGAAGTCTTATGGTTTCTGTAGTGACTGATTCCTGTAACTAGCCACTCAGCTGGGTGCGGGAGAAGATCGTGTTCCTTACTCACTACAACAAAGAGATTCCAGGCTTTTCGCACTTTTGGGTGAGGTTCCCCTTTAATTAGCATTCACAGATGATATCACTTAGCTTCCTGGTCTCCCTCTGGTGTGTCTGGTTTGCGGTAAAAAACGTGCAATCTTCTGAGGAAATGGGCTGTGGATTTAATGGTCTTGGCCAATCCAACTCTTACATGCTAGGAAGTTATCCACCGTCAGACCTCTGAAGTCCTTTGGTTATGATGCAGCGGTCCACTTTAAGCTCTGCCACCATCTCCAGATCCAGCAGCCATCCTGTCCATTGTTGTGAGAATGTCTGGGGAATATGGTCGTCCCAGGACATGTTTTTTTCCACACCTTTCTTGCAACAACAGGTTTGGTCTGCAGCACCTCATCACCTTTCTTCGATTTCAACTGCACTGGCACAATCGAAAGAGTACAGTCTTTGTAAAACCACATGCCTGAAGAGATACTAGTGAACTATTTACTGCGATTTCCTGTGGTTTGTGAATGCTGTCTTTGTCCTGTATATGTAGAATAGTTGGGTGTTTTAGATTGCATTCCTCACAGGTCAGACGACTGATGCATTCCTTAGTCATGTCGCTGGCCTTCAAACATCCAAAACAGATTCCTTTTCCTTTCTGAAATTCAATTTTCTCCCTTTGAGAAACTTTATTCAGCTTTGAACACCTGGATAATGGATGCGACTCTTGACAATAAAGGCAGGATTCTGAGGATGACTCCTTAGTTGTTACAGGCGGCTTTGGCGTCTCGTGCACTGTGGGCTTAGGAGTTACAGTTTGGTTGGTAGTTGTGATGGTTGTTGCAAAGCTACGTCTTTTGATGTTATCCCCGGGTAGCGGTTTGCTCCTATTTATAGCCGTTATTAAGGTGTTTGGTCGTGCATCGGAAATATCGCCAAAAAGTGGATGAGACAAGATCTTGACTTGCTTCTCCAGAGAGTTCACCATATCTGGGAACACGGCCCTGTGTTTGAAGTCCGATTTACCCGTCCTTATGGTGCACAAGGCTTTTGGTATTTGTAGTCCGATTAGTATTGACCAACCACATTCGAGCAGGCGTTGGTTGAATGTAGTCCATGTGAAGAGCAAAACAGGCAGAATGCATTGGCCAGTATGTATTCTGTGAACCCACCGGCTATCGTCGGACGATGATTTAGCTTTTTATTGGTTTAAAATGATCATGTAAACTTGTAGTTGTACACATCTCTCAAATCCATCTCCACAACCCAAGTTGCTATTCTGACTGTAAACAATGAGCAGTGCATGGCAAATTAAGTCTTGGTCGAGATATAAGATGCTTGATAATCAAAATGACAAAGAAAAACAAAAAACGACCAACTAGCTTGGTCATAAAAAACTACAAGAAATCTTGAAGACTTACCAAATTATGAATGACACGATGGATGCTTGATTGTTCTCCAAACAACAAATGTGTTCTAAGTTTCGGATGATTTACAGTTAAAAGGCCGGTGAAAATCAACCATCCACGTGTCTCCTTGTCCTTAAAGAGGACAAAAGCGCATTGAACAGTGTGCGGAATAAACTCCTCATCACATGTATAATAAACTGCTGCTTTACGCCTTTCCTTCTGCGCTGATATACTGCAGTTACATTCGTTTCCAGCGATATACATCGTGTCCCTGTAAGCTGCGCGTACTGTGCCTTTGTAGAAGAAGAAATGGCCTTTAATTGCACTTGAGCTCAACACATTTCAGCAGCTGCACCCCAAAACCTTGTCAAATTAACCCATTATGTTCGCTTAAGTCATGAGAAATACATACAATTCACCATTTGGGTCGTCAGTGGTCTTTGGCGTTAAGCGCTGCCTTTATCAGCTGATCTCATTTGGCAATCAAATAAAAAAAGCATGCTTTCTGTAGCACGACATATCTTTCTCAAGTAAGGATCTACTGGTGAGTAAGTGGATAAAACAGTAACTTAGAATATAAAAAGTGTTGGTTTATTAAAGATATGGTTTCTGTTAAGTTTCTTTTTCTTACTGAATTCTAAGAAAAACAAATATATTTCCTGAATAACAAAACGGAGAACTGCTTCGGCACAATTTTCTCTCCACCTGTTCATTCAGTGGCATTCAACGTCAGGCTATAAGAGAAGAGAAGAGTTTAAAAACGGGTTCAAACGGAGAGAAGCCGGCTCCTCCCGATGAGTGAGAACAATTCATTGTTTGGTCCGTACGCTTGAGAACCAAGAAAAGGTGCATGTCAATATTTCCTTGCACTCTAACACTTCAGAGCTGCTTCAACGTTATCGGTACTGGCGGCTTGTTGTTCACTCAAACACTCCTTGAGGAGAGAGGCAGAACTTTCTATCCACTTAATAACCCGACTTCACAACGTTAAGGAATAAGTGGATACAAATGTTCTAGTCCAGGAATTAAAAAAACAGTAATAATTGGGGGGAAGTAATGCGGTGTCAACCTAAGTTTGCTGAGGTAATAAACTACATCACTGGAAAAACAGGCACACACACATGGACAGTTACTCACAGGTAAAGACCGTAACATTCACCAGAGGGCTGTCAACAAGACGGTTATTTGAGATACCGTTCCGCAAAACAGAGCCTTACTCTGCCAGCGTATTGCAGTATATGCTTTTAAGACATTTATCTCCACTCACCAGACCGCAATGTGCTCACGGCATTTCTATATATTCCCGAAAAACGTGAGGACGAAGCTGCAGATGGAGACCCACGTTAGAAAGAAAGCGCAGACCTCTCTAGGATGCGGAGAATAAGTGCAAAGTTCAAAGGACGTGAGCTCCTTGTTCTCCCTGCGCATGAGTGCTGTTAAATAAAAACAATACTCACATAAAGCTTGTAACATCTAGTGATTTTTGTCCATGTACATCGAGTCACTTGTACAGTGCATATGGACGTACTTGACCCTGAAGCCTTTGATAAGTGTTCAAGGTTTAGGATTAAATGTCCTGGTCCATCATTGGCGGACAGCAGGAGGACGTCAGACGTGTCCCTGAGTCTGCTGAGCTCGTCTCTCCTCCAGACAGCGACAAACCCACATCGACACCACCTCTGCATTACCGTCGTTAAACTGTGTGATGAAGGAATGATCCTGAAAAACAAAGAGGTCAGAGGTATTCAGAAAACAGCTGACAGAGGAAGTTTGGGTTGAATTTGTCTTATATAGAAGAAATACATATTCAGAAGAAAATTTGTGCATTTAAAAGGTTTTATCTGCAAAACTTGGATTTGCCATACTGACAATAAAAAGTTATTTCTAAAGACTTGTATGACACATTTTCAAATTGAATGTAATGGCATGAAAAGTAATATCCGTTTCCGAATCCGTTTCCGAACTGTCCCAAAGTACCTCCTACAACCCTACTTCAGCACATCTGAACTGTCCCTTTAAATGCATTGATGAACCAAATAAGAGCTTTTACTTAAAAGACTAATTAACAATAATCACCTTCACTCAAGTGTTTGGATTCATCTATTGAAAAATCATTTCAGTCTCCATTTACAATGAAATAAACATTTCAGCATTAAGAAATATCTGAAGCCACTAATCTTTATGTATGACCTTCAGAATAATTGTCATCCAAAATGGAAAATAAATGGACTGAAGTGGCCGTAAAAACACAAGTAATGAGCTTTCTCATAAAACACTCAACAAAAAAGATATTCCAACAGCTATCAAAAGAAGTTTATACCTATTCAGCAATATAATGTTTTATCATCTAACAGATTGGAGCCACAAACATTACTATGCCTTTATGTGAAGTGTTCGGTTTAGTTCTACTTGTATAATTATTCTAAACCACGAATAGAGAAATAATAATAAAAAACAAATAAACTACACAGGTACATCATTAAACCCTCTTAAATATTCATGTCCAACAGATTTGGTTTTAAATGCTTAACGTTTAAGTGATGGCTTGTCAGGGCATTCTAAAGAAATATCTTTGCAGTTTAATGATGTAGGTGAGTCATAACGGGGGTAAAATGAGCGTTCAACACAGCAACACAAACCATCTTTGTCCACTATTTAAAAATAAAAAGCTTTTGCCTCCGACATTAATTCTTTCATACGGTCTTGATCACAATCACTCCGTCAACAGTGACAATAAATTAGCTCCTGAAAACCAACAAACGTGTGGCCAGAGTCTGCCGAGTTGTAGCTCATCAACTTTGTTAAATGCTGGCAGTGTTCACTTGTTACCGCTGCAGCACAGAGACAGAGATGTCACATGTGATATCTCTGCGACAACAGTCCCAATCACCGGCCTCATCTGGGGGACTTTGCAGACCAGAGCCCGAGGTCGCAGAGGTCCCACGGGGGGTCAGAGGTGAGAGGCGAGGAGGTTGTAAATGAGACACGTCAACTGAGGCTGACCATGAATTTTATTTGTGGTGTCTAGATGTCCAATTAGATAAACAACGCTGTGGCTGGCCAGTTTAAATGAACTTGTCAACACTGATTTCCACGATATCTGTCCTTAACAACAAGAGTCTGTCACTGTTAATGGGAGTTCAGCTCCAACTGAAGCTGGCCAGACACTGTGCATGCTATTTATTAATCTCGTACGTTGTGTTAACTCACACTGTTTGAATCGGGCCTTTCATGCTCACACTGTACGCATCAATTGACCCCCTGCTGCTCAGACTGACGACAGTATGGAACTCCGGGTCGGTTTTGTCCGGTGACATCTCATATAAAGTTAATTCGACAAGACGACGACCTTCTCAACAGTGTTGAAGGAAAGGCAGAAAGGCAGCATGACTTTGTGCATACGATGAACAGGAAGTAAGAGGAGAAATGAGGAGCCCCAGATGACTAGAAGTTGCAGACAATATGATCGGTTCGTTCTGTTCTCACAGCACAGACTCAACGGTTTTAACCACAACATGGAAAATACAACTGCACTGATATTTATACGATAAGCACAGCGGCCATTGAACCAAGGAACGTCTCAAACTGCAAGACAGCCGACTACAATTTTGGAGATGCAAGAAATCCATCTGATCCAGACTTTTAAGGCAAATAATCAGTCGTTACGACTTGTGTCCTCCCTCAAAATGCACCACAAACTACAACCCAATCAGGAAGGAATTTGGCCTGATTCTAAAGTTGGTTGGAAGCGACCAATTTTGGGCTAAAATCCAGTTTAACCTGAACAGTGTCTGCCTAGTTTAAGACATTGACAAAGATTTTGGCTCAGTTATTCGGTGCCTGCCAGGTCAATATGAGAATAACTAGAGATATATTGGTATCTGTGTAGATGTTAACCAATAAGTGACGAGTAATTGCAGGAAAGAATTATTAAATATCTGTTTTAAAACAGCGTACAATGTTTTTGGCCATCAACTCCTGAGGAGAATATCTGTCTTTTAAGGGACTCCACTTTGTTCATCAGCTGGACGTTAACGTGGTCCGTCTGAATTTTGGTGCTGGAAGTGATTTCAAAGTGAACGGTGTTGTTGTCAGCTGTTTCTTCAACGTTAAAATCCCCCCCAGCAACACCCAAACTAGTGCACACAATGTAAGATTAGCTACAAAGTAGGACACACTGGCAGTGACGGTCCACTTTCTTCCTCCTGGGATCATTCCTGTCTATTTGCGGTTACACTGGAAAATATGCTAAACGGAAGAATATGCACAGTGTATCAAAATAAAGTCACATGAAGGGTGAATACATTTGTGAGTTATTGTGGTAAATCCACTTTGTTTCACTTCTGCTCTTTCTTTTCTCACTACTGTTACTTTTGACTGTGATAATACAACCCCCACATGTTTGGTCTGGTGTAGATCTATATTTTAAAGGAACATGTTAACACATTCCAGCGTGCTCTAATCCTGCACAAACTGTAGAGATTGTGAAGGACTGGGGGGAGCCCCATCAATCCTGTTGTCCTTCTAATGGGCAGCTGGGGTTAACACAGTCTGAGGTTAATTACTCTCATATCAGTGTGTGTGTGTGTGTGTGTCAGTATGAGACGGGTGGAGTGGACGCTCCTGGGTGCCCCTATGTGCTGAATACCCATCTCATCCATCATTCTTCCTTGCCTCTGTAGAGAGGGTGCAATACAGAAATAAAGAAGGAAGTCCTGAAATCCAGCGCTTCACCTCTGCTCCAGAAATTAACCCCCGATAGGCCAGAGACAACTGCTGGAATCTGACCTGGATGAAGGTGCTTGGCTCATCATACACCCCCCC
>NW_022280038.1:7220977-7243231 GCF_004355925.1 Anarrhichthys ocellatus
CCCCCCCCCCCCCCCCCCCCCCCCCCCCCCACACACACACACACACACACACACACACACAATTAATAAAACAGAGAACTAGAAAAAGCATACAAGAGAGATAAAAGACATGACAGTAAACTGATTATGTGGTGTATCTTTTGATGGAAAGCCACTCAATGGACCTTGTGTTGAGTTTGTTTTGTTAGCTACTGTTTCCAAAGCCAAGAACCAATCTAAACTTTTAAGCTTGGACAAAAAATGTAAAAATGTCCATAAAGTGCTCAGAAATATGGAACTCTAAGCTAATCTACAATTCAAACTGCATTCTTTCATGCGATACGATCGAAAGCTCCTGAACAGCTATTAAATGGACTTTGTCGAGCCGTTGTTTCGTCAGAGTTAAACTTAATTGTCCTTATTTAGTTACAACCTAAATTAAAAATAGCAGCAGATTAAACTCCCTGCACTAACGAGGCAGCGGGCACACTCAGAATTTATGTACCATACACAGCTGTAGTTGTCCACATCTCATCTGCTGCAAATATCAAGCATGTTTGAGGGACTGGACATTTTGGAGATTTAGGATCGCTGATCTCTACAGAGCAGGTGGCAACAAGAGATTCCAACATGTGTATTCTGCATACACATCTGGAACAAAACAGGAACCAGTCCCATCACACCCTTTTTGGCTGAGTGGCCATATATTGTCAAGCAATGTGTGCTTGTTATTCTTTTGTTGCAGGTTGCATGTCTATGAGCTGCGAGCAGTCCAAGCTAACAGTGATGTTCCTTTTTCATATCGTCTATTCTTAAGAGTTTAATAGTTTTAGAGCCTTGAATACGCAAGAAAAACGCTGAGGTTTAGATTAGATTTAGATAAAGCCCAAGAAGAGGAACATAAGTCAGCGTAGCAGAAACGTTTCTTCTTTTTCGCTGATTCGTTTATGAGGTTTATCTTATACGACCCCACCACCCAACACAAAAGACCCCCGGGTTGGGGAAAATGCATTTAGACCGTTTCCTGCTGAATTATATCAGACATAAGCTGCCTCAAGAGTCTTGCTTTGATGGAGACACAAACAGGTGCACACATACACACATGCACACACCCTAACACGCACATTATCACCTAATAATTAAAATACCTGCAACTCAAATGAAGTATGGGCCATGTAAGGAGAGAGTTATAAATACAGAGTGGATTACTACTCCTTAGGTCACTGGAGGTGTTTTGACTTTCTGCTGTCGAGGTGCGTGGACAGAGGTGAGATGGGGGGGGGGGGGGGGGGCTCATTTAAAAGTTACATTAATCACCGTCTGGCCACATCAAAATGGGATAATCACCTGCAACTGCTCAAATAGAAATGGCCTAAACCCAGGGGAAATTCTACCTCACTCTTTAATTGTTTGAAGCCTTTGACGGGTCTGTTTAATCTAAGATTAATTTATGCGATTTTAAATAACTCTATGTATGATTAATACGCTCAAAAGAAATTAAAAATAGTTTGAGGCAATTATAACAAGAGACTGGTCATCACCTCATTAGAATAGTGTTTGTCAGTGTGTGTGTGTGTGTGTGTGTGTGTGTGTGAGAGACAGGGAGAAGGGTGAGGAGGTAGATAGAATAACTAGGTCTTTACAGATTTGCATGCTAATCACTCGCTCCCTCTGGAAACTGGCTGGCATTGGTTGGTGTGTGTGAACAGTATGTGTGCGTGTGTGTGTGTGTGTGTGTGTGTGTGTGTGTGTGTGTGTGTGTGTGTGTGTGCGCGCACTTTGGTCAATCAGAGTGCAGAGGAAATGAAGGGACTTTTCTCTTAGGAGAGTTACAATGCTCTAAACTTAATGGTCCAAGCAACTAATGCTACTTTCAAATTTATCTGCTGCTTTCAAAACTGTTTGCACAGTGAGGCAGCACTTTCTCCTGATAGCCACCTGTCAATGAGCCGCAAAACTAAATGTTAGCCACTGAAATGGAAAGAAGTAGAAAAAATAAAGGTTGTAAAACAAGAGAGCCAAGAGGAGAACGAGGAGAATCCTTCTCACGGCCCAGTTTAGTCCCCAACCAAGTGTACAAAAGATGTCCAGCGCGCAGGATTCATACTGGAGCGCGCCGATGAACTAACAAATCCTACTGGCTGGTAGTCCAGACCAACAGAGGTAGTGAGCAGTGACCAGGAGTGTAACATATGTAGACTGAAATACTGTCTCAACCTTACTGACATTCTTGGTGTCCCTGAACCTTATAAGATACCAATTAATTACGGTCTAACTTTTATTTCAATGATTAACTGACCATTTAACTCAAAAATAAGACAAAGTCGTTTCAGCTAAAATATTCAATACAGTCTAATTTCTTTTTACACCTGAACAAAAAGAATCCTTGATTTAGTCAAATCAAATACGTTTTATTGACATAAAAGGAATATTTCCTGTGCCAAAAATGATTTTTTTATTGTATAAGAAGTGTCATTTTGAATACAGCTCTCATTCAAAATGACGTGACTGAACCGTTGTGCAGCAGTACCATCTGCAGTCCCTGTATGTGTGAATGGGGTTCATGTCAATGAAGACCCATGGGTGCAATGTGAATACATTTGTCAGCAAAGGTGCTGACAGGAGAGTTTAGGGAGGACGAGAGTGATTTGGCACAAGTCTGAAAAGAGACAAGAGATGATACGTAAGCATGCATGTGGAAATCCTTTTCGCACATGTAGCGATGTAAACACCTATTCCTCAGACGCTAAAGCTGCTCCCAAAGTTTGAGACGCGATAACTAGAACTCATGCAAGACTTCACCCCCATAAAGTATTACCAAAAACAACCCACATATAGATGATGAAATCTGCTCAGAAATTGTGTCGCAAAACAACGCAATATCTTCAAAAATGTTCTTTAACAGAACCATGAAGACATAAAAACCAAGACAAATAAATCTGCTAAATTATTGATCCAAAATGAATACTCAGAGCGTCTGCCACATTCTGTGGATGTCCGGTAAATATCAAGCACCATGTGTGTTGCCTTGTGACCTCCAGTGCACCGCATGCCTCATCTCATAGATGCTCGTCTCAATAATGGCTTGTCACTCACTCACTCACTCACTCAGTCACTCAGTCAGGGACGGTAGGATGTCTCTGCTTTGATAAAACAACATCTTAAACTACAGTTTATAAAAGACAATAGTATCATTGCGGTAAGTTGACACATCCTTGTTGTCTGACATGATGAATAAATGAAAATAAATGGAATTATTAAATGACGGGGCAGTTTATGACCGCTAGAGTACAGATTAATATAAACTAGTCAGGGCGTGTTTGTTAAGAACAAAAATGTTTTTGTTACTGGACAAAACTTGATGCTACTCAGCTTCTATCTGTGTGTGTGTGTGTGTGTGTGTGTGTTTGTGAGTCGAAACTAGATTTAGGGACAGTCAGACACAGGAGGGACTTCCTTTGTGGAAAACCGTGGGGCTCATCTGGTGTCTCCGGGGTTGAAAGGGGGCTACGAAATGTGAGCGTGTGTGTATGTGTGCCTATGAATAGAAAAGCAGAATAGCATTGACAAGGGTGCTAAAAGGCTGTGTGAAGGCTGCTGGCTGGGGAACGAGGGATGATGCGAGGGGGGCTGATGAAATGTCCATCAAATCACAATCAAAGAACATAAGGGTGTGGGATCATCACTTTTGTTTTCCTTTTCTTTCATATGCACACATTAAAACATGCAAAAACAAGCACATAGATACACAAAATACTGTCACACCAAAAACTATATTTTCTGTCTTTCTTGCGCTAAAGCTAATTAAATATGTCAATAGGCGCTGCACACAGACCAGGCCTCACACGTTGAAGGAGAAGAGGGAGGAGAAAGACGGCCTCTTTAGAACCAAAAGCAAGAAACCTCAGACAGGATGGGTCATCACCAAATACTCTGAAGCCAACGTCCTGGGAGCGCGCCAATGGAAAGTCTCCTCAACCGACCAACGTCATTAGCTTATGATGACAGGATAAGGTGTCCACAATGAAAGATGCATGAGTACAAGGGGAGACAAACACCCTCAGTTTCCTCTCTGATGGCTCACCATGCGGTTCTTTACTAATGGAAGAAAAAGAAGAAAGATCGCTTACTGATACCAGTGAGGTATTGATGAGCTTGATACAGCCAGACAGAGCTCAGTTAGATATTTATTCTTTATTAATTAACATCCACCAAAAGGACAAACAGATTATGAGTCATGGTGTAAATCTTCAGCAAGCCACTGATTAACTTCTGATCGAAACTGGGATGGTTTTCAATTGATCGCCACGACCGGCCGATCACTTTCATATTTCTCTCACACGCACGCACAATATACAATTTTACTTAAAGCTACGCCCGTGTCTGAAATTCGCTGGATTTTAGATGACTGACATTGCTGTTTTTTGTGTGGTTTTTGAGCAACAATGAAATTTAAAAAAAATTCGGATTTTACTAATTGGTATAAATGAACAAAAGTTTTATCTATTTTTCTAATATTCACCTTCTTCACCTCACAAAACACACCATCTTTCTGCCCCCACCACACATGCAGCTGGGCCTGTGTTTCCATCGGTTTTCACATTGTTGGAGAAGAAAATGACATCATTTATGTCAGAGACAACTATGTCATTCTTCATGGTAGCAAAGTGCAATGCACGCCTTTTTGCATTGACGTTCAAAACCTCCTGCTGTAGTGCACCATATAGCCATTACATGAGGGACACACAACTCCTTCATGCTACTTCTCATTAGCTTATTGTTAACGGATAATTCTCTCTGTATTGTCACTGTTCTCTCTCCCTCTATTCATGATAGGAACATACTGTAGCATTAACACCAGACAAATGTTTTGTCAGGTAAAGTGATGAAGTTGAACGGATTAGGATGAAATATTAATAGTATGCACATAGCATCCAGTGCAAGTAGTTGTAGCACACTGTGTCAAGCTTCAGGGACAGAACCCATCAAGAGCTTGCATGCAATCAAACAGCAGCCCTTTAAAGAACGTCTAATAGGATAGAATCCAAGTGAAAATAATGACGTTAATAAAAGCTGTACCAGTGATTAGAGAAACCACACGCTGAAACCTGATGAGCAAACTAGAGCTACTAGGTGAGTTTGTATGGTCATAAAACAACATTATTTGCTCAGTATATACACTATTGTGTGATGTTCCCACATTACCTTTAAGGAGGAATGAGTTGCAACTGAGAGCACTACGGCACTTTCAGTAAAGCAGAGGGAGAGGAGAGAAGGAGAGCTGTGGCTAGCTGCATTAACATACAGATAGAATAGGTAAAGAGTTTTAATGTACTCAGGAGGCTGGGGGAATGGGGAGGTGGAGCGAGAGGTGGGGAGGAATAAGGGGAAGAGGAGGAGGAGAGAGAAAGACAATCAGCAGGCTGGTGCCACAAAGGCAGGCATCCATGACCTTATATCTCAGTTCAGAGGAAGAAAATGAAAGGCCTACAGGAGGACGGAAATATAGGTAAAGGAAAGACGAGAGGGGTGGAGAGAAAGGAGGAGTAGAAAATAGAGAGAAAGAGGGAGAACGGTGGACATTTTAAACAGAGCACAGGGAGCACCGTAAATTTGAAGGAAGTGGGGCAGAGGAGGAGGAAAGTGAGAAAAAGGAGACATTGACAGGAGTGATGATAAAGCAACCATAAAGGGAGGAGAAGCAGTGTGTGGTTGGTCCAGAGTCCTGGATCCATCCATCCATACATTTTCCTCCGCTTATCCGGGGTCGGGTCGCGGTGGCAGCAGGCCAAGCAGGCTGACCCAGACTTCCCTCTCCCCCCGCAACATTTTCCAGCTCATACTGGGGGATCCCGAGGCGTTGCCAGGCCAGCTGGGAGATATAAAGTCCTGGATCCATTGTGGATAAATCGCGTATTCATCGGTGGAGGACTAATATCGTCTGAGAAATATTGGTACCCGATTTACGGTGTGACCCATGTGCATTATTTTGTGTTGGAATGAAGCTTTGGTTGTGAAACCAGGTCATGAAGGACACAAGAAACAAGACACTTCAGTCTCTCTTCAAATATTAATTTTCACTCAACACAAACAATGGAAGTTGTGTTCAAATTAAGGTGAACAGTTACAAAAACTAAATTGAGCAGCACAACACAATCGCAAGTCTAACTTCCCCAACAGTAACAGTGCATGGTCTCTCCTTCAAGAGAGCCACTTCTGTCTGGAGGCAAGAATTCACAGCGAGTGTCTAGACAACATTTCCCTTTACTCCTCCTTTCTGGTGTGAGACTGCGAACACACAATCTGTTAGCAGCTCTGCATTTACACCCTCCAGCCCCTCGCCCCTCCTCTCTCTGTGGACCGAACTGTCGCTGTCCTTGGTCCTAACACAGAAACCGCAGCTTGTTGCAACTCTTAAAAGGCGGTTTGTGCAAACTGCTGTGGTCTTGTGTGCTAATGCTAGAACAGAGAAAATCACCCAATATTGGGAAGGAAGGCATGTGGTGTGGCTTGTGTACCACTCATTGACAGGAAGAGCTGGGACTAAGTGGAGTCTTCTCCGTTATCTAGAAAACTCTACTGTACAAATAATCGTTGGCTTTGGTATTTGAATATTAATCAATTTGATAACTTACAGCTAACTTATTCTCAGACAGGAAGTCTTAGCCAAGTGAAAATCAACATGAACTTTTTTTATTTTAAAGCACACACACGTACATGTATGTACTATATTAAGCCAGTTAGAGATGGGACAACAGGCTCATGTTTTTAGACTGTTTTTACTTTTGTTCATACTTTTCTATATATTTTTGTGGTACCCCTATCTACACGGTGGCATCTCTCGCACTGTCCTGATGTGATAAAGATGATTTAATATTCAGACCAGAAAGAGTTGTCCCTGAGCGGGCTTCATCTGTTGCTCAGAGTATTATATTTGGGTCAAAGAGAACAATGGAGCCGGGCTGTTATTCAAACGCAAGATGTTTTGCTGAGGCATCACCATACAGACCTTTACAGAGAGTTTGATTTGTTATCGGTGGGATTCTGTTGTCCCAATATGCTGTAACTTAGTCCTCTTTGTATGCATTCTTCACTCTCACACTCATGTACTACAAAATCTTCTGGATTTCAACTATACAATTTTGAAATAAAAGCTGATTCATCTACATACAATACTCAGATTATTTAAATGTTACTTAATTTGTGTGAATATTTGTTGTAATCCGTTGGTGTTAAATGATTAAAAATCATTGTGCTGCTACCGTATAAGCTCTGAGAAAACGGATTTATGGATTTTTGAACTATGCGAGTTATTTCCTATTGCGATTAGAAATGTTATTATTTCAGTGAGGACATACTGGATAAGCTCCACACTGACGGAGGCTATTCAATGTAACCTGAATGTTGTGCCGGCTATAAAATAGAAACTATTCATGTAAATGACAAAGGTGGTGTTTAATAAACCGGAAAACTGACCAAGTGATTTACATTTATGAATAAAAGAAAACTTTGCCTCTACATGTCTCTAATTTTGCAGATGAGACATGAGGTCACTTTGGTGACAGCAAACCTTTAAGAATTTGAGAATGAATGATGTTCAGTACTGTTAGATGTTAAAACGATGTAGTCGACATGGACACACTTTAACGTTAAACGCACAAAGACGGGCAGACACACACTTAGAAATAATTTCCCCTCGCTGAAATTTTCATTACGGTACAAAACTTAATTTTGGTAAATAAAATTGTTTGACAGACTCTTGTACAACAGCTAGGCCTGATTCATTCAGGGTGAAACCGCAGTGAATTTAACTAATTATTGCTGAAGTAGGTCTCAGTCCTACCCTCAAGGTTTCTCATTGGCCCCTCGCTGACATCTTTCATGATAGGCAAAAAGTTCATTGCTGTTGTTTCCACACAGCAATCACAACTTTGAGGGTCCTTGACCCAAAACACCTCAATCACTGCATAAAATACAATTGCATATTCCCAAAGCTACACACATACTGTAATATAATTATGTTTCATTGAATTTTCATCAGAATGCATGAATATAACCACCGTCTTTACACAGTTATTCAAAACTTATATTCTGTGGTTGGAACTATTCAATGAAAGTTTTGTTTTAACTTACCATAAGGTTATTAGGGGCAGGCCTTTCTTTGGGTTGCCGCCGCATACTGAAAAAGAGAGACACAAGCAGAGTATATCCAGCTACGATTCAAACTGTGTTTGTAAACGTGTGAGAGACTCTTCATTTCAACGGCATCATTTTCATTTGCAGATGAATATTCAAGAGGAGCCTTTTACGCCACAGAATAAACTGAAAGAGAGGGCTCGATACAAAAAACACTGTAGCCTAACGACACAGCACATGCAGTTCAAATAGAATCATTTAATTAATATTTCTAATTTCAATTATTCGATCTTATTACAGTTACCACATTCATTCAGAGGATGTATGCGTGTGTTTCTATGAGTATGTATACTGGGGACTTTAAAGGAACTAGTGCTGGGGCCTGTGTGCAGTTCATCATGTAACTGGTTTATGTATTACAAAGATTGGCCCATGACCATCTAAGAATAGCCTGTGAGAAGATAATGCCTGATCTGCACCGAGGCAGGGCAGGTACCTCAGGCTGTCCTGAGAGAGAGAGAGAGAGAGAGAGAGAGAGGGGTGCCCTGTTTGAGTAAATAAAGCAGGCATGGGGGATAAACAACAGATGGTACAGCTAGCTAGTGAGTGTTGCGTGCACACACACACATACACACACACGCACAGCTTGCGTGTGGTTTGGGTGTGTATGTCGATGTTTGTGCAACTGTAAAGGTTACAAGAGGCTAATGAATCAGAGGCAAACACAGGGTAAACATTGTCTTTGTCCTGTTGCATGAGATGAACCAATCATTCCTTGGCTTTTTATTCAATATCAGCAGCACTGAATATCATAGCTAAAACCATTATAACCACAGCGCATTAACACACAGGCAAAGGTACTTAAATCCCATTGTAGTTCTATTATACCATTGATTCATCTACCATCATTTTGTTCATCTATGTCAAATGCAGCTTGTGGTCTTTGTAATTGTTCAGTCTGGCTCTGTGGGGCTCAGGTGGCCGACTGTGCCACACATATTAAGCTATTATGAGCTACAATCACAAACAAATGCACAATGCAGTCAACAGCCATTGCAAACAGACACGATTCCATTTAAAAGCTGAAGATGTTAAATTAAATAATTTCGGTGACCGTCCTTCTAGAAACAAAGCATATTAAACAGTAACTGACTCACCACTGAGTGATGAAGTGAACAAACTTCTCACTGAACTGGCCGACAGGAAATACTGGAGGATCCTGTGGAGAAGAACAAAACTATTCAGACAACTAGTAACATTTTAAACTGGGGCTCTCTGCACTGACTGAAGGAACCTGACACGTAACTGCACGCGAGTTAAATGAAAAAATAAAAAATAGATTAAGGGTGGTTTACATTAACAGGGATATGAACTAAGATTAAGGTCAGACATAGTTTAGATTAATTTAGTTTCCAAATATTAAAACTAATTTAATCCTATCTGTGTTGGGCAATTCAATTAAACACTAGATTAATAAAACACAGTTTTAGGATTTTGACCAAAGTTAAAAATATGTTTAAACCTCCATAAAGAGCTGAATTGGCAATTATAAAACTTTGGTTTGAAACTTATTTTTCTCCTGGGAAACTGTTAAGAGGACTGCTTATGATGTAAGACTAAATTAAACCTGATTAGTTAGATAAAATATTTATAAGTTGACCACATTTATCCACTAGACAAAGCGAGATAAAGAAATAAGTTGAACAACATGGCCACCACTGAAACACAGAGTAACATCATAATAGAGCAACAACAGCAGGATTTTCCAACAATCTTTAGTGCATATTAAAAAAAGACACGCTCCCAAAGGTGCCCAAGTTTTATTAAGATCAACACTAATTATACAACTGACACAACATAATGTTCAGAGTATATAACGTTGAAGAGTCTGGATTCAGTGGAGTTCACAGTTAAGTACCTTTTTCTTGTACGAACACTTTTGTGCTTGCCCACCTCAAGGCTACACTCTCCACTCTTCATCCTCTGTATTCATGGAAGCATTGAGTGGTGATTGGCAGTCAAGTTAATGTACAACACCTGCTGGCTGACACAACATTTGTCTCGTTGGGTCAACCAATCAACAAAGCCGGCGATTCAAAAGGTGAAAGTGCAAATGTGAGAGACACTGTTGTATAATAAAGCTGTCATGGTTTGGATTTCAAACACCATCATGTTTCCATCAGAGTTTGGCTAAAGTGAGAGGATGGCGGCTAGACAACGTGATGGCAATAACAAGGTTTGGTACAGTAGGAAACGGACGGTTGTTTGGATCTACTTTATAATCCTGTGGAGAGAGAAAGTGTAAAGCTTTAAAATGGTACCAATCTCAAGAGATACCTGAAGGTGCACCTGGAAGCAGAAACTGGGGTAATTAAAGATGTTATAAACTGTGTTAAGCCATTCAGATGAGTTTCTGAATGGTGGAGAATGAATGAACTGGCTATTATATTTTACAGCACATCATTTTTAAATAAGCAGCATTTTTTTTAATTTTTATCAAACAACATTAATCATCAATTATGGCAACTGAAGCTAGAACCAAACTGTTCAAACTACTCAAATGTTCATAGTTCTCTTTCACTAAGAGACTAAAATTGACGTAAAATATGAGGGTGACCATATTTGACTAAAACTTACTTGGACATTTCGTCTCAGAACGACTAAATATTGCTGCCAAAATGAACACTATGAGTGTGTTTGTGTGTGTCAGGCGTGTGACATATTGTCAATGGAGGGTCTATGAACCGTGTCATGTAGAACAGCTGGGCCAGACTGCCCCTCACCTCATTACTCCATCCATTTCCCTAATCTCACTGTGCTTCTTTCCTTTTGCCGGTGGTTAATACTTACTTATTTTACCCTTAATATCCTTGGAGAAAAATCTCGGACCACTGCATAGAAAACGCCGTCTCAAATTAACACCTGTATTCTCTTTTTTTTGTCTCAATGCCAGTGAACTTCAGAAGAGAGCAACGAATGAAATTGTGTGTGGAAAGCACAGGATTAGCGTTTTCATCTTTTAAAATCTTCCTATATGTGCCAGATTGTTGAAATGTAACATAGTGCATCCTGACGCACAGCATGTGCACAAGACAGATGTTTACCTGAGATACAAGAGGACGATACTATCAGACAATATCAAAACTAAGTTGACCAGTGAAGAGTAGGTAGTTAAGACCTACAAGATGTACAATATGCATAAATACAGAACAAAAATACACAAAGTACTCAGATATGCACAAAAATCATAAAGCCTGGTTTCACAACCAGGCGTTTATTCAAATGCAGGGAATTAAACCTCTTTACATCTGAAGCCCTGCTGTGCCATTAAAAACACCTCTGGGCAGTGTTCGCTATTCCTTAATGCTCTGATCGGCAGGCTCTCGCAAAGCATGATGCATGAACCCATTTAAATTAACAAAGGAATGGGTTCCCTTCTAATCTCACTGCACTTCACAGTGCTGCCGCCGCTTGGATGAGCAATATATCATAGCGCACACACACACACACACACACACACACACACACACACACACACACACGATTGGATAAACTGGGCCCACAGTTTGCGTAAAGTGTTGCCTACACAAACTCATTTATGTGTTGTGTAGGCTCTGTATCTGATGCAAAATCTCTCTCTGCACTTTCCCCACATATTTGCCTTTTTGCAGGCACAAACACATCTATGCATGTATTCATGTCTCCAGCTAAGAGGAACAACGCTAAAGCTTTGATGTGGCAGCAGGCAATGGCACAAAAGACAAGCAGGCTGATGAAAGTAACTAGTCTGCGTGAATTATTCCTCTGGTGGTCAATGCGCTGCGCTATGAGACAGAACACACACTACGAGGGTACGAGGGTACAAGTAAATATACATGTCATTGCCGTGAAGCAATTATTAGGCAAAATTAGATCAGTAATTACAGGCTTGAAACTAAAGTGGGAGTTCTTTATTAGTGGAGCCACTTGCTATTCAACACACATTAATGGCACATTAATGAGGGTGGACAGCAGACAGATGGTGGGAAGAACTACAGAGAACTTCCTGTTCAAGACATAGACTGAATAAGGCGAGCATGTTTCTCTGCCATTCACTAATACCAACAAACATTTCATAAGATGCACCGGATCATAGTGTAGCGTATTTACATGCACTTAAATGGAGGATAGCTAAATTAACTGAAATTGAACAACCACGGGGTTAGGGCTGGGCGATATGTATCTATAAAAACAATATAGAAATGTCTAGCATTTATATTTTTTCTATAGCAATGTTAAATAACCAGCAGCTGAAGTGTGTTACAGCAATATCTACGTCAGTTGGTCGACACTTTACGTTCTGACCCTTGCATGAGGGAGCGAACCTGTTTTGCCATCATGTAGAGCAGCGGTTCTCAACTGGTCTGGCTGCGGGACCCACCATCACCCCTTAAGCCGCGACCCAAAACAAGGAAAATTTTAAACTTCTCCAATGTATTTAATGAAAAGATGGTGCAGTTTGAACCTGAGCTGAAATTGTCCTCTTTAGTCGTGGTAGTAGGGAGCTCTCTTGTGCAGATCAATTGTTCCTGTCAGTCCCCGTCCCACACGTTTCACATAAACGAGTAAAACTGTTTTGTTTGTTATGTCTGTAGATTCGACCATTTGTAATGTAAAATGACCACTTGCCTTAATTTGAGCTGTGGTCTGTTGTTTGATGTCATCCGACATGTCTTCAATTCGTCTACTTATAGTGTCATTTGACAGAGGTATAGTTTTCAGTTTATCCTCTGCTGATATTAGCATTACAAGGCATTAACGCCAAATATTGTTATGGAGTGTGAATAGACGGCACTCCACTGCATAAAAATCCCCTTCAAAATAAAAGCACAGGATTTGTTTTTTTTTCAGGCAAAGGCCCGCGACCCACTGAAAACGGGTCCGCGACCCACCACTTGAGAATCACTGATGTAGAGGGCACAACATGCAGAAACTTTCTCTTAAGTTTGCCTCATGCCGGTCCCCATTATAGGCAAGTTTGGAGTGGAGGCTATCCGTTGTCAATAACTGGCACAAAATGCCTTTTTTCTCTTCTTGAGCTTAATGGACTAAAGACTACAGCACACAGAAATGCGTTTATGTACGACATAAAGAAGTTTATAGAAAATGAAATAATTTATGGAGAAACTGTGCACACAGCCAGATAACAGATAATAATTAAATGTATAGCGGCAATTTTTTACTTGGTATCTAAACAGGTCAGGCCTGTTTAATAAGACATAAGCAAGGCCTACATTTATTTTGAACTGTTATGTTTATTTTGAACCAAAGTTCTTAATACAATTTGTCAAGTATGTGATTGTGGACAACTTGTTTTTTGGATTATTCACAAAAACTTAGACACTGTTTCTCGAAAGAGATATTGCTTTTGAATTTTTAAAATGTCATTTTTAAACTGGCTTGATAGTGCTAGGTATGTGACAGAATGTGTTGTAATTTAGGTAAACAACCTTGGAAACGTCCATCTGTCTGGTAAGCTGTGACTTGCAAACACTTTTTCTTTGTTACATTTTATTTTCTACTGATGTCATGATTTTCAAGGTCACTTCTCCTTGCCACAAAATATATTTCAGAATCTTTGTTCCTCTGTGTCGGCACCTTGAGATTTGAGATTCACCCGGGAGAAAATCCTCTGTATACGTTGATGTGTCTACCTTAAAACTGTTCTCTCCTTATTTATTTGGTCTTTATGGTGTTTGTGTATGATAGAAAATGAACAAAAAAAGAGAGGCAGACTGTTACACTCCACCCCCCACCACACACATACCTCTAGCTACAATAATATTAATGATCCACTCACAGAAGCCTATTACTCATTCGGCCATTAAAGCAACTTTCAAATCCACAGTGGATAAGTCACACACAATATCAAAGCATCACAGACAAAGATATAAAAAGGTATTTGGATCACATGTACAGTATGTACTAATGGGCAATACTCACTACATGTCAATGAGTCAGATATAATTGATCACATCTGCCATGATGTTAAAGTCAGGTGTGCGTAGTTCAATTAAAGATACCGTAGCTTTAAATTAATTACTCTATGTTATCAGTGGAAAGTTCACAATGCCTCTAAATTCTACAAGTTCTACTATAATGACATTAAACTTTCTTTGTAAAGCACTTTTCAAAACATTTGGCCAAGCAGTTGCATTTTGTACCAGCTGAAGGTGTGAGAGAGTTATTTGGCTTAAATCTGAATACAACAAATACTGTCATACACACTGTCAAATATTACACCTGGGTTTGAGACAGGACGCTAAGATTGGGATAGACTTTGGAGGACCCGAAAGAAAAGATTTTAGATTTGGGAGCCCTCGGGAAGAACACAGTTTCTTATTTGATCAAATATGTGGTAACTTGCATACTTTTCCAGAACAGAAATCTGAACATTGGCTGAAGCCAGGTTCAACATTTGTGTTTAATTGTGTTATTTCATTAGAGCCAACGGTTGTTATAAAGAGATTTTTGGATATCTCTTTGTATCACTCCATGAATCAGAAAATAATATATAAAAAAAAATGTCAGAATATAAATATTGAATCAATTATAAATATTGAAGTAATGCATTATCTAATGCTAACCTTTGGTGAATTTAGGAGAATCTACAGACAAACTGAATGAAAAGAAACACTTTAATGTGTACTTTGGAGGATGTATTTTCACTAGTCTAAAAGAAGACAATGTTATGGAAGCAAAACAGTCCAAAAACTCAAAAATGAACAGTGCATGAAAAACACTGTTTCTGCCCGAGTTGTCTTCCCTTAATGAGGTTGTGAACTTCTCTGGGTATTCTACTGCACATACATCCTAACTCTAGTGCAGTCCTCAACCTTTAAATTCTATGTGAGCGACTTCCATCTTTCCAAAGGGTGCTTATGCTCTTGTCTCTTCCTCTGAAGCACTGCATTAGCTGGGACAGTAAGGCAGTGCTGGCTCGCTAGGGACAACATAAATGTTCTCTCGCCTCAAGGGGAGGAACAGGACAAGGCACAGGAAAAATAGTTTTGAGTGATGCCTCTGTCTAGCTGACTAATGAACAGTTCAGCCGGGGTCAATCCATTACAACCAAAAGCATTTAATTATTAATTACGGCCAAAGCTATAGGCAGTTAAGGGCAAGTGACATTGTATGTTAAATGTGTGATATAGCTGGTGGTTGGGGTGGGGTGTGGGGGGGGGGGGCTGGTTTAGGCTGCAGAGGTATTGTGGCTTTTCTTCTATCAGTGCACGTCAGCAAAGAACTCAAAAAAAGGAGAGAGAGGAGGGGAAGGTTGTGATTGCTGCTTTTGATGAAAAAATAAGCAGTGTGAGCTTACGCATTCATGGACACCGACATAATAAAATAGCTTGTCCATGCATCAAGTAATCGAAAACTGTGTGTGTTTGTGTGTGAGGGGACATGAGAGCATTTCAGAATCAGATGTAATCTAGGTAAACTCATTATAAAGAGCGTCATAAATACGGCAGACATCACTAAAACTAATTTCATCATATACTTCTGTAATGTGTTTCCGTCTATTTTTCTTTTGCTGGGGTTATTCCAGTGTTACAATTAATTACAAGCAAAATGTGAAATTGTTTGATTGAATGAAAGATGAAGTGCAGGAGCAAGTTCAATTTTAAACAAAGAAAAAGAAGGGCTATCCGTTTTTACAGAGTAATAGATATTTTGGTTACAATGACATCTTGCAAATTATCTACATCAACGTTTTTTTGTATCTGTTGCTGCTTTGTTTGTTCATCTTAGTTATTTTTGCAGATTCCCTTTTTTGTTTTTGTACGGTCCGACTGTATTTATATGCGTGTATGTTTATATGTAGTGTGTATATTATGAAATTAATGTGTTATTCCTTTTTTATAGAGAAACAAACCCTGTGCCCATAAGAACCCATAAGAATAGTCCTGGTTAAACAAATGCTTTGGTATTGGCTCTGTAGTGCTCTGAATTCAGCTTTGTTGCTGTATATGTTTGTGTGTGTGTGTGTGTCACTCATGACAGGTCCAACCTCTACAGTAATGTGCGTGTGCATATGTGTATTGCCTGAGGCAGTTGCATAGGGTGAAGGGTTGAGTGAATGGGGAGCAAAGCCGCCTGAGTGGTTTGCTTCATTAGGAAACAAAATATAAGCTTTCCGGGCCATTAGGACTGACTTTAGATGCAAAAGCACATAAGACGACGACTCACCTCATCAACGATGCATTGCAGTAACTGGAGAGGCTGGAGGAGGAGAGACACAGGGAGATGAAAAAAACATGGCAGCCTACAAGGAATTTCTTGGCAATAGGGAAAATCAATAGTGTGATAAAAAAAAAAAAAAAAAGTATCTACTTAAATTAATCAAATGCAGCGAGCTCAGGCAAAGCAATCCTTCAGCTCCTGTATGTTTTTATTATTCCATAATGGCACCTAATGTGATACCAGCAGTTTATCCACAATCTAATATTTCATTGCAAAAATGCAATTTTAGTGTTTTTTTTTTTTACAAATGAGAGAGTCAACCAAGAGTAACAGACTATAGTGTGGGAAACCTCCATTTTCTTTATTTCTATTCTAACGCCATAAAACTCACCATTAAAGATCCTTGATTTTTCTGAATCTGTAGGAAGAGACAGAGAAGAGGGGACGAGGCAATATGTAATTAGCGTGTCATAATCAAGACGTCGCACTTGGACACATTATGATCACTAGGAGAAAATTATTGCTTTCCTGTTGGCAATTTGTGAGTATGCGTTAACGCCATTTACATAATGAAAACACACAAATGTTAATGGCCTTGTTCTCATTTGTGGAGAATGGGGGTAAAAGATCCGCTAATGCTAATTTTCAGAGTAGTACTTTATTCATACCCTCCAGGTTATCTAGATGTGCTGGGATAACTGTTACAAACAGCAAGCTTTGTAATGAGCATGCTCAATGTGTCGATTTCTCAGGTGCAACACTGACAATAAAGCGGCCCGGACACGGTAAGTTACCTGCATAATGATGGCAATAGGGCCACCGGGAAAAAAAAAAAAGAAAGTGATTTGAGAGGGCATCTTTAAAAAGGTGCAGAAAAAAAAATCACCCCGGATAACTAGTGTTGGGCTTGGCAATCACAGGAAACAAAATATAGAAACATACATCTTAGACATTCTATACTTATTTGATTTACTAGATGCACTTTCGATGGACAGTCGAAAGCAAAACATATGAAAGGAAAAGAATACGAGCTAGAACAGGAACTTTTAATTTGGAAGATCTAGACTCTGAAGATGCGAGATACTGTCTTTTAAAATGTGACACTGCAGCGAAACTATAAAAAGCATTTAGTTTCCCCAAGTAAACCCCCCAGGGCTGAATTCATTAGAACAATCAGTTTTAATTTCTAAAAACCTAAATTTATACCTCCATCATATACACTAAATTATACAAGCCCTGAAAACTAAGCTCGGCTGAACGTCTAAGAATGTTTGGTAAATAAATTGCTCATTTCTCCGGATCTTTTGACAGTGCATTAGAGCACTTATTGATTCACTCAATTAAATACAGGTTTTCACACTCTGCAAATACCAAGAGACTCCTAAACTGCCTCTATATCCAGTTTTGCCTGATTCAGACACATTAAAGGCAACTATGGAAAACGAATTTGTTCAGAAATAATTACTAGGACAAAATTGCATGCTGCTCCAGGGGTTGAAATTGGATAGTGGGAGACTAACTTATTCAAGCATAATTGAGCACTTATTCTTCTTGTACGAGGTAGCTTGACCACATATCAAAAAGAGAGCTTTAAAAATGCCTTCTTATCTTTCCCTCCTAATAGTCTCATCACTGTGGGCTGATTATGTGGTCGACATACTGTATATCTGCATGTTCGTCCTGAGGGCAAACATTGCTTAATATGACATTTATACTTAAAGAATTTCCAATAATTCATTTCTTCACAGTTTCTTCTGACACCTGGTCAAAGAATAATAAACTAATGTATGTTCGACAAGCAAGGATGTTGTGTTTGTTGCAGAAGGTGTGAAGGGACCCCCGTCCTATAGGACTGTGTATCAACTGTATGTATCACTAAATGACAAGCTAGTTGTGTAGAACATCGGCTCTGTGTGTCTCTGAGCTGGAGAGCCCTGATACAAGTGGCTTTGTGATGATTTGTGAGCCACATCAAGATTGTTTTTTTTTTTGTTTTTTTTTTAAGTATCACAGTGGGCCCGGAGTGATAATAAGAAGTCACAATTTTGAGATATCAAATGATTTCTGTTCCTTTCAAGAGCCATTCAATAAACACTTCTAAAAGATCAGATGACTGGTTCCCTCCTTAAGAATTTCAAAGATACTTCTTCAAAGGTAAGGAATTGGAAAACTCATACAAAAGGCTCCCTTTGTGATAAAAACCATCAATTTCAACAAAGGTTAACATGCATGTTTGGGTTAGTCAGGCAACAAGGAGATATCGCTACAGAAAAGGGGGAGATGGAGAGAGGTCCTTTTCTCAGTTCTTTTCTTTAATATTAGTCACTCTGTTAGCCATGCAGGGCAAAATGCAGCTCTTCTCTGATTTCCCCCAAACTGAAAAGCCTATTTAGCCTTTTACTTACCTGTTTGTTTTGCAATAGAATTAGTTTTATCAATGTCAAAATACTACATCTTAAAAATAATGTATTAATAATTAGCTCTATAGGGAAGCCATATACAAGGTACTCAAAAATGTTTTGGTGACAATAACTATCATGGTGATAAATAGTGAGAGATGTGGGGAAGCTTTACATACCTAAGACAGAGAGGGAAGGGTCAATATTCTTTCCAGATCATTTGTACACTAATCTAAAGCCTACAAGGGAAGCCTAATACACTAACTAATTACTTAAAGAAGGGCATGTTCCCATGGAAAGTATAAACCAGTTTAAAGCTGGCATAAGGGGCTGGAAAATTACCGCAAACATTGTTTACAACACACATACAGTACATAGTACTGCGACAACGTTTCTGTTGAGAGGAAGAAACAAAGTAACAGGGAAAGCGTCTGCGCTGTTTGATGGATGCAGTGATGTGTAATGGAAGCTCCTGAAACGTATACACACAAATAACTGACGTGGTATTTCATCCAAAGATTCATTCAAATCTGTGAAAAAAATGTGACAAAATACAGAGAAACAAAAAACAACCATAGAGCAAACAAATCAATCAGAAGCAATAGCGCTGGCGGCTGTATACACATCACATCAGGTCTAGTGTCTTCAAAGACTTTCAGAGCGAGCCGTGCAAAAACTCCATTAACTCCCGACAAAGGACGCAAATGAATCCTGACATGTGGTGAAGTGGATTTAAAGAGACCTTCTCTAATCATGACAAACATGAGGCGATGATTCCACTGTGTGTGCATACACAAGAGAAGGAATGAGGGACAATGCATCAACTAACCGCAAATAAAAGCAAATCATGAACACCTCAAAGCCAAATTCAACTTTAACAACTCACTCTGTATTTTGCACAAGTCTACAGTGGAAACTCAGATGCCGCTGAATCTCTTCCAATCTCTCTCTCTCTCTCTTTCATCTTCTCCAACTTCTCCCTCAGTATGTGCTAAAATGTTCTCTGTGAAGTGTAGCAGGGCTTTTTTTTTTTTGCACAGACAGCTGTGCCAGCGTCTGCAGAAATGACAGCTTAGGCCCGAGGACCTTGGCTGGCTGCGCCTGACGAGCTGGATCCAAGCGCTCTCGCCACACCGCTCTGCTACAGCCTGCAGGTGAACTGTCTGCAGCACCATATGGAGTTAGGGGAAAATTAACACTGAGAGGAGGAAAGCTGCGTGACAGTGGAGAGCCTAAACTACCAACTGAGAGGTGTTTCTAATATTTTGTCTACTTCGTTTTTTATAGATGAGGTTAGATTAAAACAACGTTTGCAAAAATACACTAACAATTAACATGATAATGGAAGCATTAAATGAAGGAAGGAACAGTCATACCCAAGGCTGTAATCATACACACACTCCGCACACAGATTGATCATCAAGTGAATAGCTACATCACAACTGTAATCTCACAACCCATTGGCTCTCAGTCTGATGACGACAAGCCTCTGGACGGAACGGACGATACCTCTGGGGTTCTGGCGTAACCAGCGGATATTCACGCAAAGACTTCCTTTTCCGCGCGCCACTGTCTACAATACGATGAGCAACTTGAGATACGCAAACGGAGTCGAGACGTCGTTTACGACAGGATAGTTTCACACGTAGATGGTTTACAAGCAAATCTTAGCTCATAAAAAAGCGAAATAATCGTCAGTTTCCGACAGTTTTCCTGAATTCAACCAAAGCCAGCTCAAACGTGATTGGTCAATACTACTCGGACTATAAACAGAAACCATAACTCTTCCGATACCAAAGTCTTGCCACGTTGTCAACAGTTTCTGGATTCATCTGCAGATTTATAGCGATTATCACAACTGTAATTTGAGGCTGTTTATTGTGGAAGTACGACATTAGGCACTGAATTAATTCTTGTAAGTACACATTTGGGATTCTCTCAGCACATAATAGATAACATTAATAGGATAACATACTTCAAGTGACAGTAAGTGACATTAACAACCAAAACCCTTACGGCCTAAAATATGTTTTAGTTCAGTTTAATGCAGGGATGCTGAGATTTTAAGTCTCATTTGATTTTAGACTCCAATGTTTAAGAACATTCCCAGGAAGAGTAGTCGACCCTTGGTAGTGCAGTGGTGGTTACATCACACTTTTTTAATAAAACCACAATGAAGTTAGATTTGACTGATTGAGCAGTACGAGTGTTGCATTCATTAGCCCGCAGGAAGATCAGATAGAAAATGATCAAATGTGTTCAATACGCAGAACACTGTCAAGACTTATTTTCAAAGCATCATTTTCACACCATCACACTGTAATTTAAAGAACAAACTCTTCATTAGATAAAATCTGTCCCATCCCATTTTGTGGAGGCAGGTGGCCAGGAGGTAACCTAAGGTAACCATATTTGGATTGCTCCGCTAGAGATTAGTGAGATAAACCCATCTTAAAAGGGGCTAATTAAGACCTGATGGGATTGGGAAGTCACTTCAGAGGTCGGCAATTACATTTGAGCAGGATTCTAACTTAGTGTAATGAGGGGAAAAAAGGAGCCCAAACAGTAGATTCATACTTTTAAAGTTGTAGAAAGTAATACAGATGACAGAAGACTATGTTTTGAGGTGAGACCTCTTAGTCTCATTCAGGGATTTTAAACATGATTAGTGCCTTTCTAAAAATGTTGTTGACGAATAATTGGAGAGCTCATCGAATAGACTATTTACTTACGAGAATGTTTAAAAAAGGTATAGAATTTTGTTAATCATCTCATTAAATCTTATGAAAAACAAACAAACATTTGTTTAACCACTGAGGACATAGTTACTACTGTACACAGACTAAACAGTTTTCTTGCAACATGAATCATCGCAGTCAAATACCTTTTAAAAGTTCTGCTATGTTTATGGTAGAAACAACTAGCCTAATAAAGAAATAAATTAAACGCTGACAATAACTCACCTGTGGATAGGGGAACATGCCGAGCGCCAACTGTGTAAAGAAGAAAGAAATAATAAGAGCTGCAGGATATTCTTCTTGAGACATTTGATATAATACAAACATCTGGGAAAAGGTTCATTCATGACGGCCTGTGCAAATATCTGCAAACACCTGTGCAAACGAATGCAATACAACCAAACAGACCCTTAATAACAATAATAATGCTTACATGGTCAGCTTAAAATGAGCAATTGGTGGAACTTGATATTCTAATCTTATGCTGTGGCTCATATTTTACACATGCATTAATGTATACATGCCTTTCCATTGCCAGTGTCTTAATGACATAGAATTCTGCTAAAGCCACCGATGCGTGCAGAACTTGAGACTTTCTGTCTTTGAGGTAAGCTTAGTGCCCACCTGCTGATAACACTTCCTCATCAAACAACATCAGCTATTAGTTAATAACCCCCCCACGATTACCACCTGCAGAGAACAAAATAGAGGGATAAAGAGAAGCAGGACGGGATTGTGGGACGCTTGTATGTAATGTGTGTTATTTGGGGTGGGGGGGG
>NW_022280038.1:7243241-7243532 GCF_004355925.1 Anarrhichthys ocellatus
CACACAATGACTGGGCTATTGTCTGCCACCCACGCTTTCCCCACATCTACTGAATACATATCAATGAGGCTTTGCCATTGTGTGTGCGGGTCATAATTATAACAAGTGATTTTTTTGGATGCAGAACAATGGAGGTGGGGGGGGGGAAGTTAATGTGAGAGGAAGACCCTTGGGACCGCGCCGATGTTTTGAGTTGAAAATGAATGCCATGATTGAAACATTGACCATATGCAGACAGATCTCTCACACACACACACACACACACACACACACACACACACACACACACAC
>NW_022280038.1:7243542-7244898 GCF_004355925.1 Anarrhichthys ocellatus
CACACACACACACACACACACACACACACACACACACACACACACACACGCACACACACACACACGCACACACACACGCACACACACACACAAACAAATCAGTGTACCTGTGTGCTGACACCAAAGTCACAGAGCTTGACTTGTCCTCGGGTGTTCACCAGCATATTGGAAGGCTTGACATCTGCAGAGACAAACTGCTTGAAAGAACTGCAACATCAGCACTCTACAGCTTTATCAACTCTGTTCTTTTTTTAATAACACTACCTTACTCACCTCTGTGAAGTATCTTCAGGCTCCACAGATATGTCAGGCCTTTGACTACCTGGAGACACAAAGGAGAGAACAAATAGATCGTCATCCAACATTTAACCAGCATATTTGGATTAATAATGATAAATTGTTTTGGCTAATGTGGAGCGGTTACCTCCAGTTCAACTATACAAACTTAACTTATAGGTGAGAAAAGAATTGACAATGACCCAGTTTACACCTCACGACCTAGCTGTCACTCGTCACTGAAGATTCACCCTGAAATACTGAAAGCTTGGGATACTGCTGTGCTGTCATGGTTCACGCATGTCTCTAATGTCGTATTGATGTTGCCTTTAGATTGGTAATCAGCAGTGGTGTTCTCCGTTTCACAAACGAGGACCAGAGGGTGTGTTGGCACCGATTAGCCTTCTAGTGAAATCCTGAACACTGGGGAGGAGGCACTGGCCAATTTTTTTAAACCTCACAATAAGGAGCAACAGTGTGGATTTTGTCCTGGCTCTGGTAGAGTTACCCTTTTTTTAACAGACTGGTAGATATTTGAGGTGTCATAGTAGGTCTAGAGAGACCTTAGAATAGGATTACTGCCATTAATGCATGATTTTGTCTTCCTCTCTGACTGTGACCATGGGTTCTACCTGAACGTGATGCTCTCCAATTTTAAGACAATAATTCCTCTACTTCATACACCAACTCACTCAACCCAGGAGAATCTGATCAAAGTAGAAGAATTCCGCTATTTATCGCTCTCAACTGTCTCAAGCTGTGGTGGAAAGGGGAGATCTGAGTTGCACATTAAAGTCAATCTTTGTTCCAGTTCTCAGTTGTGGTCGCAAGCTGTGCATAGTCACTAAAATAATAAGACTGCAGATACAAGCAACCAAGAAATTGTTTCTTCACGGAGTGATTGGTCTCTTTCGGGGTAAGCAATTAAGGAGGACCTCAGTAATGAGACGTTGCTCCTTCACATTGAAGGAGATGCATTGAGTTTGTTCGGAGTAAGGAGGCCTCCTTACTGCCCCTCCTTGGGGGTGTAACGTCTACAATGACTGGCAGGAGACACGGGGGGGGGGGGGGGGGGGGGGA
>NW_022280038.1:7244998-7294842 GCF_004355925.1 Anarrhichthys ocellatus
TAAAACACAAACTGGTTTTGTGCATCCCTTGCAAGTGCATTATTAGTTAAACTCATATGACTCCACCCGCCTGGCGAGATTCAGACAGCCAGCCATATAATCATTATATTTTTGTTTAACTATTACTCATTCCCCAATGTGTACAGCTTCTTTTTCCATTTATGGGATGTGAGAGCTTCTAGACTCTAGCCTCTAGGCTCCTGTCATCCCTCTCTGATGCACGACAACCTCTGTGGTAAATTAAGAAAGCACAAAAGCTCTCTGAAGTCCTGCTGCCTCAAAGCTGGTGGTGTGAGTCTGCAGCTTCACTCACACCCTCTTGGGTGCTTTTCCTTCTGTGATAATTAACAACTGTGACAGTAGAAAGGAGGGAAAGCTGTGAATTAGAATTAACACTGACTAAATAGCTGTCATTGTTTGATTACGGAAGAAGTTAAAGGGGGGGGGGGGGGGGGAAGAAAAGAGGAGGTGAAGACAGGAGAAGGGTAATGAGTGTGGAAAAAAATAACATGCATTTATCAACACCAAGGCCATTTCTATCAAACTGATGGAGAGTAGAAAGGGATGGAGAACGGGAGAGAGGGAAGGATAACAACGCTGACTTTGTCCATCTCTTCACCAAACACAAGCTAATTGAAAGATTCACACCTGTGGTTTCACTTAATACGAGTGAAATATTCCTCAGACCGGTTCTGTATCTGACAAACGAATAACAGGTCGCATTTAAAACTGGGACACACTTGGGACAATCACACTCCAGTACACTTAAATTAAAACTCCAGAACTCACCTCTTGATTGAAACGCTTTTCTAACTACTAACAGGGAGATTCTGAGTATTTCATGAAAACTTACTGCGACTGCAATCCTCCCCAGCACGTGCTCTGGAATTCTTTTGTACACGTCCAGAGAACCACCTGCAAAAGACAAAAGTATTCATCAGACGGTGATGTAGTATGAACACAATCGGTACAATTTATTTATTAATATCCAAATGGCCTTTTCACAAAATCTAATTTATTTGCTTGTAATTTCATGTGGTCCAGATCTAAATTAGGTCAACCAGCATTTCCCAGATGCAAAGAAAGAACTGTCGCTCCTCTTAGACTGGATATTTACACAAACCGGAGAAGGAACGGATCTTTTTAAAAGTTTCCCCGTCAGTGTGGACGTTCTCAGAATAACCGTCTACTGCACATAATATTTAGGATGGTTTAAACGCAGACGACACATTCCAGGTATGTTTCTAAATGTAATGGAAATGAAAGTGAGTCTACACATGTAATTATATAAAAAAAATATTAGTTATAATTCCACTTTACATGATACTTTGATTGTATTTGTTTAACATTTATTCGTCATACTTATAAATCACGAAACAAGACGACATTTTTTTTTGATGTTTTCTTATGCGATCACATTTTTTAAGCACTGAAAATTCACGTTTGCAATAATCAATAACAACTGGAAATGATTGATCAAAGAAAAGTTCCATGAAATAAAGAGTGCTGAGAGGTTAGACCGAGTTTGCTGACAAGCTGGCAAACGTGTGAAACAGGGGAATAACTGCATTAACACACACTTGGACAAACACTCAGCTAAAAACATAGACAGTCCCCTATCTCACACCAATCTAGAAACACACGTAAAAATGCACCTACAAATGCACTTAAGTCTGGATTTATCACGCCCTTGTAGCTTTTAGCACACAGGCATGCTAAGCAGCTCACAGCGATAAGACGTTCTCGTGATCTGCGGAAGTGTAAATGGAGACACAGTAGAGAGACAGGCGACAGTTCCCCGAAGTCTCTCCCACACGGCGGTGTCTAGCAAAGATAAAAAAACACATGATCCACTGGCTTAAACCACCAAGAAACTCACCGTCCATAAATTCGGTGCATATGGATATCCTGTTCTCTACAAAGAAGGCACTGAAGAAAGTGATGATGTAGGGTGAATCACACTGCGGACAAGAGAAGACACAATGTGATCATTGCAGAGCACAGCAAAATATGTATTTTAAGGATTTGTTAATGCATCATCCTCATTCTGAATTTGAGCAAAAAGTGATCAGCAATTTAAGCAATGAATTGCCTCATGATCACACATGGGGAGAGGGCTGGCAGACTAAAGCAGCTGTGGAGAAACACATCAATACACTGAGCTCAGGTCAGTTGATTTGTCCATCTGGTTCCACAACTTCTTTTTTCACGTTGTATGTTGATAACACACAATGCATTCATGGTCGCTTTAAGAAATTCACAGACCGTGATCAGTTAACTCACACGCCTCGTCCCTATGTATGTTGCGCGTGTCCCCATGTATCGCTGATCCCTGGCTTACATTGTAAGACCAGAGGCGATAAATGGTGCTTCATTACTCATGGTTGATTAACAATATAGATCTGATAGGACAGCAACATTCAGTGGAGAAATAGATCAATTGTTTCTGTAAAGAGGAACAAGTCAAACTCACCTTGTAGAGAATTTCTAATTCTGACATGATCTGCTTCTGTAATTCCACCGTGATATCCAGGGGAATGACCTGTAATCAAAAACAGGTATAGCCTTTAATAAAACACAACATGAAGAAGTTCTTTTGAGGTTCTGATGGGGTGGACTAGCTTGAGGGTCACTTATTTAAGAGGAAGTACTGTCACATCACTATCAACATGGGAGATCTCACCTTGACAGCTAAAACCCGCTTGCCCAGAAGATAGTACGCTCTACAGGGACAAAGCAGAACATGATATTATATAAAGTTCAACTGATGGGTAATGAAAGTACATAAATAAAAACTCAAAAAAGGTCTCCTCGTTTTGGTTAAGGTCAGAAGTCACCACCCAAAACCAGACCCAGTCCGCCCGATCGCTCGATGTTCCAGACAGAGTTTTGAGTTGCAAGTAAAGCAGCAGCCACAGACTGGCCCCGTAATGATTTAATTATCAAACTCCTTAATGCCGAACATCGGCTTTAGTTACAGCCACTTGAAGGTAAGTTTACGGCACCTCAGTACCTCTCAACACACAATCCTCAAGGACGAATACTGTCCAACAGCTGTCAGGTGAAGGGGAGGAGGTGGGGGTGCATGTCACACAGGCCGGTTAGCTTACAAGCAGGCTTAGTAAATGCGATACCTGGCTACTCGTCTATCAGTGGGTCTTCTAGAGAGAATGCGTATGGTGCAAAGGTCTGATTAATGTGTCTTAGATTGGAGGATCACATTGCTCTTCAGCCAGACACCTAAAAACTGTCCCAGGCCTTTAATTAATGCCACCTATTAGTGCCATGTCAGGTAATTACCCACAGTTAGAACAAACACTGGTCTCTGACTGTAGCTGTGCGTGAGCTGCTGTTTACACATCGTTCATAACAGTCTCGTCGCTGCTGAAGTCAAAAAGAAACTACTTTGCATACTTTTCAGAGATTGCTGAAAGAGTAAGGTAGGTATGACCAAAAGTTAACACGTAAAAGATTTAAAAAAATATGGAATAGCAAAAGGTAAAAATGAATCACGAGCCATCTTCTGACTTCAGTGGACAGTGTTATTTATTTTTGCCCAAGAGTGTTAGTGATTGTTTCTGGTCTTAAGTGTAATCTTTTTAGTAAAAAAAGCTCTTTACACATAAGGCTGACGGCCTTGTTTCCATTTTGATGTCTCTGTCTTCCTTTAAGCTCCAATCAATATCAGTTAAGCATGAGTGCCGCCTCTTAATTAAAATGAAGATGTTAATTGAGGCAAGATCGCAGGGGTAGACATGTTAAATACTGGCTGGGCAGGTTGTGAGTGTGTGTGTGTGTTTGTAAGGCAGCCTGAAAAGGGATTAAACCTTTTAAAACGTCTTCACAATGCTAAACTTGAAGTCTCCAGACATTGCCAGTGGCTGGATGCATCAAACTACTTCTTTAACACGTGTTCGTGGACATATGCACACGTTTCAGCTGACTGTTTGTGTGTGTCCATCTTTTGTGCATGTATACCTTCAGGCAAAGTATCATGTGTTTATTCAATCTAATGCTATTGTTCTAGGTATTTGTCAGATGTCTCCGAATCATTTTGGCCAAGTTAGAGCAAGGTAAACACATTAAAGCCATCAATATAAAGTACTTTCTTCATCAGATTGAAGGGAAATATCCACATAATATAACATTACAGGGATAGTTAGTATTTTTTTGAAGTGAGGTTGTATGAGGTAATTATCTATAGTCAGTGTATTACCTACTTGTCGTCAGACAGCCCTTCCGACTGGGAACTTAAGCTGTTAACTACGCTCTCTTCAAAGCAGCCTGACTCTTATTAAAAAATGTAAAGGTTAGTTTCGATCGAGGCAGCGGTAGATCAGCAGCACGTCCCGTGTTTTGTGAGGTAAAATGACTGATTTTGTCAATAAAGTTTGGTGGCTTTGAAGAGATCAAAGATGGAAAAAATGGCTTAAGTTCCCAATTTAGAAAGGACTGTCTGGCGGCTAAGTAAAGCAGTGAAAATATTCTTAATATAGTGTACACTTAAACTGATAGATTTTTTGGGTGGGCCCTTTTCCAGGTGGCTAAAATACATTTTGCTGCTGCGCCTTCTACAGCGGTATACATTGCTAGCTTCCATGCTGGCACTCCCATCTGCTTCTCCAAACTGGGAACATGCTGACCGCCATCTTCTGTAGGGAAACCACTTACTAAGAATAAGTACGTCACACAACACCACTTCACCTGAAGTATCCCTTTAAGCACAACTGGCCCAATAGTACTGCATGTTCACAAACCAGCTTTAATTTGTATACGGTGATAATTAAATGTATGTGTAAGTTAGACATACAAGAGTTAAGAAACCCCAAAGTTTAACGTAATATATTTTAAGGGCATGTTTCAGGTCTGGAGATGTGGTGTGACTACTGCTTTGTTACAGCTTTATTCTCAGACTGCCCTTGACCACCTCAGGGCCGAGCATCCCTGTATGAGTTACAGTGACAGGCTTGTGACAGCGGGAGACATGGGGACAAGGTTACATAGCCACCCCCCGCCACTTCCCTTGATCTGACCCCAGTAAACGTGCCCCATTGCCTGGATCTTATTTACACTCCAGCTCGCTTCGTAATAAAAGCTCCATCATGCAGTATTCATAGGCCTCTCTCTTTGTCTCTGAAGTTGGGGCTGTGGGTTAGAGAGACTGGCCTCCTGGATCAGGGCTAACGTGGTACTTTTACACTGCCACGTGGAAGACGGGCCCGCCTGTCTCTCTCATCTTATATACGGCTATAATGGGCGTCCTAACCGACACAGGCGAGACAGAAAGCTAAACACAGACACTCACAAACAGACATGAACTTACACACAAAGGCTTGCTAAATATCCAGCACATTAGACACAGAGAAGCTCAAACAACAAAGTTGACAGATTTGTTTTGTGTGTATCCTACCATGCTACGAAGGTGGAAGACAACATTACTTAAATCCATGAATGGACTTTGACATCACTGCCACATGACACGCTGTGGATTTCTTTACTTCTGAGGGTGTCCCATTGTATTTGTTCATTGTCTGACCAGTTCTACACACTGGTTCTACACATGCCACATTGTGCCACCTCCAGGGAAAGGAAAGTAACAGCTGCAGACCTGCAGATTTAGACATGTCAATGTCGCCATCTACACGCAAGGACAGTAAGCGCTGCTAAACCTGTACGTCTTGCAACACCTACTGGCAAGTGTTAAAGCAGCTTGTTCTTTGTATACTGCATGTTTTTTATGTCTTCATTGTAGGTTTCACAGTTAATACTATGTATCAATTCAATTAAAAATAATAACAATTGGAACATCATCGTGTAAGACTAACTTACGATTGGATACAAATTATCAATCATTTCCTAAATGATTTAAAACATTAAATGTTGGCTTTTAAAGATTTAGTCAGTGAATGTATTTCACGTTTTCAGGCTCCTAACCGTTAGATAATATAGCTTAATTGTCTGGAGAAATAAACAAAGAGCCAAAAAGGCGACCCATAAACAAGAGATATACAAATTATTTCAATGACACTGAAGTTTATAGTCTAAATATTCTGCACCAAAGACAACAGCAAGGCTGCACTGTTAACCGGGGTAATTCCATTCAACTAGCTCGATAAACAATCTGAACATATCTGGATACAAGATACTAGGTTCCAACCAATTAACAAAGAGCTTTGGTCCTTCAATATACAGTCTAATCAATGAGGTGAAAAAAAAAACAACTAAATCAATGGAGAAAATGGGCTGAGAGACTGAAGGAACAGCCGTGGGTATCTAAGTAGATGTCACCACAGTCACAGTTAGGCAAATACGCTCGTTTTAATTGCACTTCTGGAACCATGAGTCACGAAAGTGGTCTGTGTATCCTTGTTATTGTATTTATAAGCCGTGGAGTCAGTTAGATTGCTGGACAAGATGGACCTCTGAGAGAGTGTGTAATAAAAAACAAAGGCCGACATTGATGGATGGCTAGGTCAGCGCGTGGTTATGGAGAGCTGTGGTGTTGGTAACATCCAATTGAGTCTAAATGGCTCTGGGTCATAAATGGGCTAAGAGGTTAAAAGGTGGGGAGCCTTTGGTAGTGCTTTCACACATGATAAGCCTAATATAAGCTGGACCAAATGGTAGAGGCTTAAGAGGACAGGGAATAGGTTTCGAAGCAAGCAGGAAACCCGCAAAGGCCCTCGATGAGTATGCAGACAGTATTGTTTAATCTAGATTGTTTTAGTGTGAGCTGCCTAGTTTTGGATGCATCGGTTGTAGAGATGTCTGCCTTCTCTCCTGTATAGTGGAACTAGGTGGCATTCGGCTTGTGTTGCTCAAAGTGCCAGAAAAATACATTTGAAAAGAAATCATGACCAGGTTACTCCAGATGATCAGCAGACCTTGATGCGAGCAGAACTACATCTGCCAGTTTGGGGTCCACAGAGTGAGATGGACAGCAAATTATGGTGATCTTTTTAACTCTCAGTATACTGTCCAGAAAATAAAAATAAAACTCCCCCACATTTAAGCTTTTGTGAGGACAGACACTCAGTCACTGCATCGCTGTTTTTGTTCTAAAATAAGAAAATCTACTTTTAGAATTAACTATATTAACGAGAGAGCTTTTTTTTATAAGTTGTTATTTATTGATTGGAATTTTTAAAGTCCAGCAGGGTGGTGCATTAAGTGCAGGTGTGTCTGTGATTTGGACAGGCAGAGTGCAGGGTAGTCAGGGCAGATCTGAACTGTGGTCTACAGTAACTATTTTGGTGTTTTAGCAATTAAACACATGAGACACTTGGTTTGATGGAGTAGCTGAGCTGTCAGCTGGTCTGTATTTGAACTGGATCTAATGGCAGTCAATGCTGCTGGACGGCGTTTGGTAGAACATGCCCGAGTGAGAACTCTACTCAGAATGACTTTAGCTTTCATCCTCGAGCCAGCCTCTCCAGTGTCATGTTGGAGATTGGGTATACGGACTCAGAGTGAACCTTTTTTTTTTTTTTTTTTTTTACAACTTTTGCAGAGGAAGAGGCAGCCCAGAACACACATGGTGCTGTCTAAGCTACTGCTGACTCAGCCGAAAGCGACCGGCAGACCAGGAGGGATGCAGCTGGGGTAGGAAGCAAAAGCCCAGTTGTCGGGTGTGGACTTATGACGGGCCTGGACGATGACTAACAGGTACCCTCGACGTTTCTGAAAAAGCATTTGTTGATGCATAACAAGGAAAGGCCTCCATCCTCAGCAGCGTGGGGAAATGTTGACCTCAATGGAGACATTTCTGGTGGGATAAAGGAGCAAATAAAGTAGCTCCTAAACTGGACAAAATTATATTGGGGGGGGGGGGGGGGGGGGGGGGGGGGGGGGCTGGGGGCAGCGGAGGGTGGGTGCTACGCTTCAGCGACAGCACTGTCGGTCGGAGAAGCATTATCAGCCGTAATCGCTGTACAAGGCACTCGCGGCTGGCCCGGCAACATAGATAAAAGCACAGAGCGAGTGACTTCTTTCTCTGCTCAGGTAGACATTACTCCATGATATCTTTACATAGCAAATAGTTGTTGCTGCTATATTAAGGTGCTGAATATAGTATAGAGAACCTTTAACCAAAATAAGCATGGAAGAAAACATTCTACAACATCAAAAATAGCACAAAACAACCAAACTATTTTTTTTATGTTCTCCTTCCAACTATAAAAATTTCAGCACCAAAGCATATGGATTTTTTGCTGGACTAAATTGACTGAGAAGTTGTTGGGCTTGCAATATTGCCCTTCCCCACTGCAGTGCAACCATTTTTGGTGCCAAACTGATAAGCAATCTTATTCTCCTACAACTATGACAGATTGGCTCTTAATGAAACTATCTCAAAGTCATAAAACAGTAAAAGGTGGTTGGAAAGAAAGGTGAAAATAAAAAACAAAAAAAACCGACAGTTTTGGAAGATTTGCTGGATAGGACATTTACTGGGTTTGCTGGGGACTCTGGGAAGCAGACCACTCTGTCAAGTCAAGGTCAGTCTAAGCAGTGATCAATACTTCAATCTCAATAAAACAGCTCAATAGCTGAGGATTGATGAGAAGGAGAAAACACAAGGTGGGAAAAAGAAGTATAGAGCGAGCAACACAAATGCCAACCTTGTCATAACGCTAGCAGGGCAGTAATACATTTGTCTAGCCGGAGAGGATGGAGCTCTTCTATCGTGGCAGGTAATGTGCGGAACTATAGACAGATTAGGTCAATTGCTGTCATACTTTACAGCCCCAAATCAATATCATATATGTTTGCAACCTTCAAACCAGAATAAATAAATGAAGGTAAAGACACAAACCACCCTGATGGATGTCACACCAAACACTGAGATAAATGGACGGATGAAGGAGCGGAGGAAGGGTGGTGAACAATGGGGAACCCTTCACAGAACCCTATTGCAGGGTGATGTGCTTGTCAGAAAAAATGAGCAGAAAAAATATGAAAAGACAAGAATCAGTCTAAAATTGGCAACATTCCTTCTGCACTGTATCGAGGCTTCAACATCCTTGAATAACTCATTCAGACCATCTCACTTGCTTCAGTGTCACCATCTGTGCTGTGAGCAGCAAAGACTTACTTGTAAACTGTGCCTCCGTTTCCATGGCCAAGCTGCTCTTGATAGTGGATATCTTGGGCATTTATCTGTCGATACAGATATACAATAAATGGTACTTAGATGTTATAACATGAGAAGACATGCAACCGGTGGATGACATGTGTAACTTCACAGGTGAGGCAGAGAGAGGGGCTGACATTGTCACTGGAGGCTATAAACAAGACATGCGTTCAGGTCACTCCAAGTTCAGCAACATAAGGAGAGAAAGCAGATGGTAAGAAGGAGGAGAAGAGGAGATCAATACAGCATTTGATGAAGAGGTTAATGATGATTTGTTTGCAGTCGTCACATACCAGAATTGTCACATGGTTGGTCTGAGCAAATGTTTTTTATCCAAATGCCAGTGTGTAATATTTTATAAACAAATATGTTTCATAATAATATATTCTAATTTTTACTCAGTTTTAGAGTGAGAAGAACTGCACTCAAACAGTAACTACCGCTCCTATTTTTGAATCGGTTCTATTAATACCATAATGATAAATATGCTAAGTGTTAAATATATTTTTGCTATATTTTAAATGCATCGCTGCTAAAGAAAACTGTTTTACATTCACGTAAACATATCGAGTACCATGATATAAAACCGTCATTTTAAAACTGAAAAGCTTTATCATTACATCAATATTTTACATGTCCTATCGATATAAGGAAATGTACTATTGCAAAACATGTGTGTCCTAAAAATGTAGACAGAATATAAAACATTCTAGGAAAATCATTGTTTATCTTTGCATCCAAAATGGCCAGAATTTTACAATGTCTGGTGAAAAATGATCTTAATTGATTCTGTCTCCAGTCCATGCTGCCTTGTAGCACTTCATTCATGTGCATGAAGTGTGTTTATACATGTTTGTGTGCGTGGCACTCAATGATTGATAATGAGATTATGTCAATGTGGGGCTGTCAAAACATATTTTGTATAGACCGAGGCAGGCACAACAACATGCATGCATGCCCCCCCCCCCCCCAATTGATTTGATAAGGTGGTGAGAGGAGGGAGGTAAAGAGAATGAGAAGAGATGAAGGGATTGGAGAGAACAGCTTTATTAGCTCACTGTGTTACAGCAGAAACCTGAGAGGACGTGGATTAATTATCTCCCTGACAAGCTAGCCATTGTGTGTGTGTGTGTGTGCGTGCGTGTATGAAAGAGAGAAAGTTTTATAAAAGAAAGACATGACTGTAGCAGGCTTGATCCTAGAAACCCACAGACCTCCTGCAGTGAAGAGACAATAACCAAATACACACTCTGTGTAACATGCCCACAGTTGGCATCAAAGAAAACCCAAAGAGGAGCCAACCACTGGAGAGAATGTGTTTCTAGTCAGTGGGAACTAGTGCGAGAGCAGCGAGTTAACTGCGGTCAAGTTCTACTGAAACTCAAAACTCAGGCTCACCTGCCCATTTGTCAGAATCCTCTTCAGCTCCGCAGATGATTTTTTTAAGCTGGAGGAAGGAACACAGCACAGTTGACGCAAGTATCACAGACATCGTTCTACTCATCAATCAACCAACCGGCTGAAGTTTATTCCAGGTAGTGCAACATGCTCCTCATGCCCCAGACAGCTCACCTGTTGTTGGCCATGGAGTCTGGGATGGCATGAGTGCAGTCATTGGCTGGGTTAGGTCTTGTATTAACCTGAAGGTGTGGAAACACATACACAAACATGTGAAAGGACACACACGGACACACACACACACACACACACACACACACACACACACACACACACACGCACACACACACACACACACACCGAGTGGTCAAGGCCAAAAGACAGATAGACATATGGCCAGACCCCCTAATGAACAAGAACAAAACACGAGCTCTCAGTTCAGCCTGGAGGTTAATTGGCTTTCGTAGGAGAGAAGGGAGGTACGCGAAGAAGAAAGACAGAGAGGAGGTGAAGGGATGAAAGACTGCAGAAGGAGAGAAGAGGCAAAATATGTTTGCATGTACGGATCAGCCCTCACGGTTTGGTTGTGAACCACGGATTAATTACAGAGTTTACGTTAACCACCAAAGTGTGAAATAAAGTTTTACTGACATCGTAAAACTACTGATGATAAGATTTGTGTTAATCAATGAAAATACAATCTGTTATTATGTGCCTTTATGAAAAAACACTATAAATTACTTTAACAAAGTAAAAGGATAACATTTAGAATTTTGGATGGTTTACACTTCAGAGCGATTGAAATGATTTTTGGGATGGAGCCATATAGACCAGCTGCTATAATCAAACAACAAAGGGATCTGTATCTGCCAAATATGGATCATCAATGATCTGCAATTAGTATCAGCGGGAAAAAAACATTATCAGGGATCTCTAAAAGTTATATTTGCTCCCTTTTTTCTTTTGTGCTGATCTGATTTTTGATCCGATCCGTGAATCCGATCCGTGATCCGATCCGATCCGTGAGTTTAATGATCCGTTGCACCACTATTTTTTCGTTGTCATTTTCGCCTTTATTGGACAGTTAACAGTGTGGAGGCTGAGGAGAGAGAACGAGCTAGAGAGAGGTGAGACATGCATCAAAGGTCCCAAGGCTGGAATCAACCGGGGACGTTCATTATGTGGGATGTGCTGCAACCATTCGGCTACCAAGGCGCTCCGAAAATAAAGTAAAGACATAAAAAATGTCATGCCACATTTGGAACATTGTTCTTTACATTTATTAATCTGCATAAATGTTTACTACAAAGACCTCTGTACACAACCCAGAAGAGACGAGATCCTGTAAAGGGTATACTAAAAATAACTCTTTTAATTGAGGTCAGAAGGCCGATGTGTTGGGTCCAGTAAAGCGCAGGGATTCTCTCTTTAATTAGTGCCCAGGAAGACCTAATTTAAACAGCGCACAAGACTCCCCTCAGACAATTACTTTTACATTAAAACAGGATAAAAGAGGGGAAAGATTACTAAAGGACTTCAGGTTTTTTGGAAAACATCATCTTATCAAAACAGACCTTTGACCTTAAAAAAAAAAAAAATAAGAACTGACACAATTCAGTAGTTGTTACCAAAAGTCCTCAGAGGATACATTAAATAAAGCACTTCCAGTATTTGGAGAGGAGGGGTGATTCTATCATTGAAATGGAGATGGGTATAATATGGATCATCTGGAGAGATGGAGGTGTCAAGTCATTTAACCCATGGTAATTAGCAATGAGTTTCAATAGCAACATATGCCTAACATAAAATGGGAAGGTCTGTGGAAGGCCATTTGTAAATGGCAGAGGAGGGGGGGGGGGCTTTGTAATGACAATTTCATGGTTGAACAATAACATCTTCTTAGTGACTTCGTTTTTGCTTTAACCAAAGCTGTTCTTATCGTATGGAATGTGAGGATCATAATACTCTAGACGGGGGGGAGAAATCGAGGATTTAGCATAACACCTTGCTTTTAAACGGCTAACCCGGCATGAGAAAGATGAGAGAAGGGGAGAGACGAGCTCCGTTGCAGCCACAGCCCGCCATACATAAACATAGACGAGGAGAGCAAGAGAATGAGCGAAAGAAAAGGAGAGCCTTGACTTCAATTGACATTTCAATAAGTGGAACACGGCGTTACCAATCCATTTGCCTCAACTTCCCTCCCTCCCCTCCCCTTGTTCTCCGTGTAAGGCAGCTGAAACAATTATTGAGATAGGTACCTTCAGGCCATGTATGTTCCGGATCCCTGGAGTCTTGCCGGCTGAAACAGTAATTGACTAGATTGTAGAACACATCACTGGGCCATTTACAAATGTGCTGAAAAGGAATCAGTTCTTCGTAAAAAAAAAAAAAAAAAAAAAAAAAAAAAAAAAGAAAGACGAAATGAAATGAGGGTTACTCTGAAATTAGACAAGAGAGTGATTGAGATGTTGGGCTCTTGAGACAGCTGGTGGTAGGTAGGAAGGAAACAGAGTCACACAGTAAGAGAAAAGAGTGAGATAGAGAGTAAGAGAGAGACAGATTCAGAGTAAAGGAGAGGGAGACAATACACTCTGCCCTTGGGGCCTGTTAGCGATTATGCATGACTTTGGGGAGGTGAGAAAACTACATGAAGATACAGAAATCATATGTATTGAAAAAGCGCTCGCAGTCAAAACCAGTTCAGGGAAGAAACTAGACAACGTCAGAGATTTGGGCAAGGCGTGGCCTGAACACAAGCTTGCAGTTTCAATGTCCTTGGAGCAAAAGAAATGTAGATTTATAAATGACTGAATGAGCCACTGAATTTTAATGTTTTCCAGAGGCTGCATTGCAACCAAATGCTCCCATTTTCTTATGTTTGAACACCAGCATAAGGGATTTACCCACATTTTGGTTTAATAGTTTCCAACGAGGAAAGTGTGAATATTTTTAAATATTTAAATTTTGCTTATGATTAATTGTCAACACATTAATTACAAATACCTATTGAGCCTTTAAGCATTACCAAGCCATGATAAACTGTAACATGTCACTCCGTACCTCGTGGAAAAATCTGCAGAGGGTCCGGCAGCAGCCCATTGATGCGTTGTTCATTCATTGTGTTGAAGTACTAAAGGGGGAAAGACAGTCAGAAGGAGAGAACAATAGTCGTTGGAAGTGATTATTACACATACTGGAAGTTAAATATACTTTGTTTCATTATTAAAGGATTACTGAAAGAAAATAAACACAAAATGTTTATCTAAATGACGTCAGAATTAATCCACAGTATTCCCAGAATGTGAGCATGCTGTGCTGAAATCTGTTGCCAATGAGGACCAATGCCCTGTGGGCTTGTATTGAAGGAGTGTAGCATTAACCCTTTTCTCCTCCAGGTCAACAGCTCACCAAACACTCATATCCTACAGGACTAACACATACACATACACATACACACACACACACACACACACACACAAAGAAACACACACACACTGGGGCCTCTCAGATGCTTGCCAAGGCAATGCAATAATTGATGTTTCAGTTAACCAAACCATCTGTTAAACTGTGTGTGTGTGTGTGTGTGTTTTGTCTCCTTTTTGAGGCTTCAAACCAACAGAAATGAACAGCAAGACATCCTTGAACACATAGTTCAGACACTTCAGAAGATGTCTCCATGTATTCCACATGTACATGTGTTCATTGTGTTCCATTTACAGTCCAGTATGAATTACCAAGTCATCACTGCGATATGTAAATGTGCTCTCTCATTGTGGGGGAGGGAGGGAGGGAGGACGATGGGAACGGCTTGGATGGGAATGGATCAGAATGGCTACCCAAGTGGCACAGCTGTTATTAAAAGGCCTATTTATCACTGTCAGGTCCCTCCTCGCTCCTAGGCCTCTGCTTTCGCCCTCCAGCGTTTTCACTAGGCCACATCTGAACAATGGGCCTAATACCCAAAACCATGTTGTGTGTGTTGAGGGTGTGTGTGTGTGTGTGTGTGTGTGTGTGTGTGTGGGGGGGGGGGGGGTCGGGCTCCACGTACCTTTAATTTTCCGCTCAGCTAGCTTATTGATTAAGGCTGCAATTACCACCTAATCTGTAGTAGGTGTGTTATTAAAAGACATTCTCCATTGTTGGCCAATAACTAAACAGTGTCCGATCCCAAATACCATCGCTCAGCCTTAAGGGACAAGTGGGAGAGCGAGAGCAGAGAGTGGGCCTCATCATCATTAGCAGACTGAGGGGAAATGGGAGTAAGAACGGTGGAATTAGAGCCACTACCTCCAGGGGGAGCTGAGCGAGGAACGGATGAGGTCACATGGTTTTTTTTTTAGTACCCGACACAGGCCAGTCTTTAACTTTGAACAGGGGCGTCTGTCTTTCAAGGTGTCGAACAATGATTAGAGATGCCTGGAAGACTAGTGGGTCTCACAGGAGCATGTAGCAATCAATGTTCTCAGTGATGGGGGATACTTTTCACAATAACTGCCCTCTGCACACTCATGTTAATTAAGTGCTGGATTCGAGCATTAATTTTGCTCAGCAACAAGGAGCATGAATCTTTTCCGCAAGGCAAAAAAAAAAAAAAAAAAGCAGAAATCCCGAATAAGAAAAAAACACATGTAGATACAGTATATTTAAAAGTCTGGCTAAACATTTATCAATTAATTATCCCAAACATCCACACACAGAAACAGTTGCACACGAGAGGCCACCATGAGAGACTCTAATGAATTATCCCACCTCTCACCTAACATGCTGGTTTCCCCTAATTCCTATTAATTTCACATAATGGCTGTCTGCTCACCTGGAATTAACAACACTGAGGCAAAAAAATACCACTGGGGTCTCTACGGAGGCCAAATGGCAACCACAGCAAACAACCACAACACGGAAAAGAATCCTCCGAGTACAAATGCAAATGACTGCTGAAATGCATAACCCTTGCTCAAGACATTTAAAGTACTCGGCTAGTGTAAATTATATTTTAGAGGGACCAGTTTTTTTCCAGGTGATCAGCAGCTTTTTGTGCACTTGCCTGTCCCACAAGGAGCAGAAAGCCATTACGCTCCTGGATTTGTTTGGCAAAAATTAACTGTGGCTTTTGAAATGTGTGGACGAGGCAGTGCAGTGTTGTGGATGCTAAATATTTGTGCTGCAGGTCAGGGTCATAAATTAATATGCTGTTAAGACATGTCACATCATCCGAATAAAGAACAAATTAGTGTTGGGACAATAAGGCGCTGTTATGTATTGCAAAATGAAATAATAGTCTATTGTAGCCTGTGTTTTTTTAATATGAAATATTTGACAAATTACCAGTGACCCTGATGGCTCCAATTGTAGCTTGTAGTTGTTTTAGTTAGGACTGGGCAATATATCAATATTATATCGATACTGTGATATGAGGCTGGACATCATCTTAGATTTTGGATAGTGTAGTAACGTATAAGTCTTTTCCTGGTTTAAAAGTCTGCATCACAGTAAAGTGCTGAAGTTGCAGAACTTACCAGACTGTTCTAGCTGTTCTATTATTTATCTTTACCCAGGTAATCATTATCATTGAGATATTTTGTCAAAGATATTGTGATGTTTGATTTTCTCCATATCGCCCCGCCCTAGTTTTAGTTGTACTGCAGTTCCTTTTCTGCTATTTAAAAATGCACCGGTAGGTGTACTGGTGACTATTACTGATATTTGGTTGATCATGTATGATATTAGTTTCAGGTTTAAAGTACCATAGTCTTTTCTTTTATAACCATTTTAATTTTTACATTTATACATGGAACAACAGCACTTCACCATCATAACCTACTGTAGCAGCATGTTTGCCATCCCGGTTCTTACAAATTAAGATAACATTTTGGCACATGATACAGAAAACTATTTGCTTTGCATGTCAGCTGGATTTTCGTGATGTCACAAATTCATGCAACAATCGCGGGATCACATATCACACGAAAATCCACCTGGTCAGGCTTCTAGTAATGCGTTTGTGTCCGGTAAGCCAGAGCACGGACCAGTGAGAAGCTACCAGCAGCTACGACGTGGCTACGGAGTGCGAGACGTCACAGAGAGGCAAGCGATCGTTCAAAACAACAATGGCGGCTCCTGAAGATGTAACCGCAAATGCTCCAATATCATGAGTTTCATCAGAACTGGGGAGCATTTCTTCATTCAAAGAAGAGCAAAGAACGCCACTGAAGGCTCTTCTCTATGGAAAACACTGTTTTTGCTCTCCTCCCGACTCGCTTTGGTAAGAGTCCATCCAATAACCCGCCACAAATTTTTTGTCAAATGTCTGCCCAATTCTGAGAAGTTTCCAATGACGGTTCTCAGTTGGTTCTGTGTTACAAACCATCTGGCGGGTCAGGTTACAGAACATTGGTGGTCATACCAAAACAAAGGGAATTCCTGAAATCCTAAGTCTATATCAATATTGTGCAAATATTGAAAGCTACACACTGATCACATAAAGCCAAAGTTGCAAGAAGTTTAAAACATGTCAACCGGATATGTGAATAATAAAGATGGCTGAGGTCAATACTTCCTCCATCTTTGTTGCATAACGCTCGTCGGCACAACAGCTGTCTCTTTTTGCTTAATCACCCTGCTACCCTATGCTACTTAATGATTAAAAAGCAACCACAAGTGAATGCATGAGAGAAATGGACAAAAAAAAAAAACAAGGAGTGTAAATTGTGCCTGTGGCTGCAGCAGCATCATTGTGAGCTGATGGGGGGTAAAAGACATCCACAGATGAAAGTAGATTTTGAACAATTCTGCAGCCCAGGGGGCCTCGCTCTTTAATGAGGCAAAACTTTAAGTACTGAATAATAAATAATAAAAATTGACAGTTCATTTAGCTTTCAGTGTACCTCGTAGAGAAAGCCATTACACGCCATTACTCTTACTGTCCGTGGCATGAACAGTAAGTATGGTGGAATATGAAAGTGTACAGCACTAGGTGGAGGAGCAGAATGAGTAGTGGAAACGTGTGTGTTTCTGAAAAATACCTATAAACGTTTGTTTTCTTACCTGAGGTTAAAGACATCACTGGTTGAGTCTTAATAGGTTGCAGATAAATACAATGTCAGTGTAGAAGTGGAAGCAAGAAGTCAAAATGTGTCATTCCTATCTAGTCATCAGCACTTCTATCTTTTTAGATTTTTCTTTCCAGATCAATTATGCCTCCTACACATCACAGACATTAACTGTCTTTTAAAATACATCTGACAGCACTGAACCATTTACCACGAGATACGTTTTTGGTGACATGGACGGGATCCTGTATTTCTGAAATGTGCTAAAGCACCAAAAACATATGTGACATTAAAGGTCTTTTAGAATTGGTTTCTTTTTATACCTTAAGCCATTTTAATGCCAACTAGAGGCGTAAACAGTAAAAACTTAAGATGACAATTTGAGATTTAAGTGCCAACGTTTTGAGATCAAGATTTATGGCCAATGAAAAAGGAGTTAAGTGGCTCTGTCGTCATGCTGCACAAAAAGTACAAGACAAAACAATGTCCGGGTAACACTCTCCAGTCAAGTCAAGTATATGTTTGTTTACCCCAAAATCACAAATTTGCCTTAGAGTGGTTTACAACCTGTACAACAGAAAACACTCTATATTCTTCTGGATGGAAAAAAGTTCAGGTGTTCAGACACACAGTGGATGTTGCATAAACAGTGAGGTCTGACCTTAATGTGTACAGTTTTCATCAGAACTACTTTTTTAATGAAGAAATAACCTCGAAAACAGCTGCAACATAAACATATCAGCGAAAAATACAAGTTTGTGGGATGGATGTGTGACATGAAGAAAATATTCTTTTATATACTCACATATGACAACATGGCTTTGAGTTCTTCATCACTTCTCACAGTGATTCTGTCTCCAACCTCGTCTTCATCTGAGAAACACAGAAGCATCTTCAAATTTGGATTGCAAACATTCATACCAAAATAATACAAGATAAAACAGCTTTCAATATTAAAGGCAAAGTCCTAACGTTGGTTGCCAATCAGTGGCTGTATTGACTTCAATTATTTTACTTGTTTTAAAGCACTTCATGGTCTTGCATTGGCATATATGGCATAAATCTTATACAAAAAACTTGATTCAGCCAGACCTTTATTTAGGAAGGGCTGTTAGACCATTCCTGTTCAACAGGTGGATTTTCTTTTTTTTAATGTTATTCACTTAATTGATTGTATTTAAATTGAAATAAATATATATTTTTATTGTATACAAGTTGTATAATATTATTCTATTTTATTTACACTAGTTTTTATTTAACGTCGTTTTACTACTTTTACTGTTATTATGGCTTTAAAATCTATTTCATTACATTTTCATCATTTCATTGTCTGGTGTCTCAAATTGTCAAATTGATAAACTTCTGAATTGCTTTTGTCTTTTATGTTTTTTTTCGTGATCTACTCTGTTATTTTTTACTTGTCGGTCACCTGCTAAGCACTTTGAACTGCACTAACCTGTATGAAAGGTGTTAGCCAAATTAAGTTTAATTGATTTGATGTAAGGGTAATAGATCAGATTTCTGTCCATGCGCTATAGCAAATACACAGCAAACTGGAAGACAAAATGTACCGGAATTTAATATCATATCAAGTAATACTTTGAGCCGTTAACAAAAATCTATGATGTAACTCATTCCATATAAAAACTGTAAACCTAAGTCATCTTAAGTCACTTTGAGGAACAAAAAAAGCAGCAACATTGTTGCAACATTTCAGGTGTCATGAATGCAAAAGGATACGGTGATTCATCTATTTTCAAAACAAAATAAGAAATTATGTTCATTTGCCAATAAAAAGACAAATACGTTGTTCGAATATTAAGAGCAGGATTCACTTAATTGATTGATGCTTTTTCCTGGCATCTACACATACAGTATCCACATACATCCAAACCAATAACACCCCATAATAGGTGCAGCACTAAGGGAATGATAATCAATGGGCCCCCATTCCTCAGTAACAGTGTGTCAGTTAGTAAATCACAGGATGAATGTTTTGTTGGTCAACATATTGTTACCAACTAGAAACACAATAGGGCTTAGATGGGTCACTGGTCTGTGTGGTTGAGTCCCTGTTCCAGAAGTCAAGTAATACAAGTATGAGACAGACACTCACATTCAAAGGCTGTGACAGTGGCTTCAGGCATGACATCTCTGATTGCAACCTGAAGTGAATTACAAAACAGAAACAATAACAAAAATACAGTATAACGTTCAACACATTCACACATACTGATGTGAAAGTTGTAACTGTTTAGTGTGTCTTAGTTGGGCGAAGACACAGAAACAGAAAGTGCCAGATTTAAACTGAGTGAATGTCTTTTCCATGTACAGCTGTTAGTTAGCTAGTTAGCTAACTCAGCTGTGTAGCATTGTGAGGACTCACCAGCAAGTCATTGAAGTTCAGTAGAGACGGACAGTCAACGGCCGAGTCCATGTCACCTGACGGCGTCTTTATACGGATCACTATTGCCTCCGTGTCCATTGTGCGGAGGTTGTTTAAATCGAGTACGAGCATAAAGAGGAACAATTACGCCACATAATAACACTTGGACTGGCTGTTTAAGCTAACGAGCTCATTTCCTGCAGTGGTGTGCTAACGATGCTAGCATCCTCCTCAGTCCAGACACTTTTCTCACATGATGCGGGGATTTAAAAACGTTAACCGCATGAAACTGTAAATATATATCTGCCGACAACCCGTGTCATCAGAGATATTTAGCCATGAAGCTAGTTCTGAGGAAAACACAACAGCTCCAACAGCGTTTCCGAATCAACATCCGCTCAGGGAATTTTCAAAATAAAGTACTTACACCTGCGTAACCACTCAAAACATTGCTGCAACATTACTGTCGAGGAAGAGGCCTGACGTAAAATAGGTACTTCCAGTAGTGGAAAGTAACTAAGTACATTTACTCAAGTAAATTAGTTAATACAGTTTTGAGGAACTCGTACTTTACTTGAGTATTTACATTTTATGCTACTTTATACACTTTTTACTCCACTATATTTTTTTGACATCGGTTGTAATTTATTACTTTTGCAGATTCAGATCAACACAAAATAATTATGATGCATTATTATGGATTAAGCTACTAGCAGTATATGAAGTAATTTAAATGAGCTCATTAATTATAATCCAGTGATATTATATATCAAATATTCGGAAATAAGCCACTCTGCATAATGAGCAGTTTTACCTTTGGTACATTAAGTATATTTTGATGTTAATATGCACTTTTACTTCTTCTTTTTTTTTTTAAAGATGAATGAATGCAGGACTTACAGAGTATTTATATAATGTGGTATTGTTACTTTTACTTAAATAAAATATCCTGTAGTAGTACAACAACAAATGTTGTGCCCACTCAACCAGCAGAACTGGTCTGCATTAAAATCAAACAGCTCAGTCATATATTTGCATAATATGTTAAAGCACCCTTTTAAATTTCTATGTACATTTTTTTTTCTTAATGACAGCGTGTGCTTCTGCTTCCCCCTATAACAGAAGAGATTTCCAAACATATGGGTAAGGACTTGATTAGCAACTGCAGTTCTAAGATTAACATGGTTTGCCCAATAACCAATATAATAACCAACATGATTAAAAACGTTTTTGAATGTTTGATTTAAGTTATTGGAAAGTTAATATGTTGTAGGTATTGTATTGAAAATAATGGGATTTGTTAATGTTTTCACCCTAGTTATTAATGGGATGTGGACTCGGAAGAGTTAGATTGAAAAGTGGACGAAGGCAACCACTGGGTGACATATTATGTGTGTGTACAACTCAGCCTTTTATACTGAATGGAAATTATTGAACGGATCATGAAAAGAGATTATTGTCACCTTGGACTGCTTTGATGTGAGATAAAGTTTGATAAAGAGAGTGCGATTCCAAGTATTCAATATCTTTCAGGGGGCATAATTGGTGGGTATGTAATGGCTGAATATTCTTTTTATAATTGACCTTAGATCACTATTCTAAAAGCTCAGATATTTGAATATTGAATGAATGGTCCTCACTTTCATAGAAGTAAAATTCACAAAGGCTCCTCGACCATCCTGGCGATACAGCTGAGCTTAACTCATTTTAACAAGGTGTACAGAGCAGTCATGCCCTCATGACTATGGCTTTACAAGTATGCAAAGAGGTTTCTTCCTCTTTCACTTTACATTAACACAGCATTAGTATTTAAATGTTTCCGTTACGCATGAGTCATTAGTGTATAATTGAATGTACAACAAAGGGGCACTAAAAAACGTTGATTACGGCCTTATGATTGAGGGGTCCACATCAGTCTCCCTGCCCGCTCACCGCAGAGCTCTGATTGCAGTTCTGAGAACATTGATCCCTGTGCAAAACTAAGTCTCTTTTCCTGTTAATTTACAGAGCTCTGCTCACAGAGTCTGATGACCGCAGTGTTCTGTGTAATGATAAGAACTTGTGAAAGCTTGTTCAGTGTCCCCGCGGCTCAGGTCTGGCTGGACGTGGCACTTGAAAACAATATCAATGAGACGTGCGCTGTGACAGCCATTGCAGTAGGTTGGGTTTCACTGGCTGCTAAAACAAAAGTCTCCTCTGCTGGTTGGCCTATGGCTGAGCTTCTTTATCGATTGTTCCCATCTCATTTAAGGGAAGCATTCAAAAGAAAAATGAAATCTATCTACCTACCTATCTATCTATATATCTGTCTGTATGTATGTCTGTCTATCTATCTATCTATCTATCTATCTATCTGCTTGTCGGTCTGTTATCAACTGTCAAACAAAGACACATGCACACACACAAAGGTTAGAAGTCCATTGCATCGACCTGCACTTATCTAATGTCTTACACCTGTACCAACAGCTGGGTTAAAGACCCATTGATTTCCATGTAATGCCATGAAATTATTACTGTGGCTTAATTGTTACAGGAGAGTAAAAGCGAAAACAAAGCCGGGCTATCAAGCGTTCTGATTAATGCCTCCACCAGCATTGCCCTCTGATGAAAAGCAGAGGATCTATATGGCACTTTGTCAAACACACTCTCACCGGACTTGACATTAGGTCCTTCTGCTTTAGGGGCAACTAGGACGAAGCCCAGTCAGCAATCCACATTATCAGAAATCAAACTCCTGACTTAGCTGTGAGGAGAAAATGGAAAAGGAAGGCCAGCATTCACTGTCTGGTAATTAAAAGTCATTTTATCAGACCTGCTCTCTTACCCTGTGCCTCTTTTCTTGCTATTGACAAGCTGCTTAGCGCAAAGTGAGCTCAGTTTGACTCTGAATGTATGAGGCACACATATTTAACTTTCTCAGCAAAGAGGGAAAAGCAAGTAAACAAGACAGCAACAAAATTGTCCAACGAGATTGCCCATTACTTATTCACTATAGTTTTAATTTCCGACTTGGCTGTTTTTTTGTGTGCAGCAAAGTGTGCAAATGCAGCCTGTGTTTGCTTCTTCCTCCTCCTCCTCCTCCTCCTCCTCATCTAATGATGATTATTATTTCATTAGTCTATGTCAAATGTATTGGTTGGCTTGTTGTGTTTATTGATTAATGAGCCAAAGTCAGCACTGTCCTCCTTCACTGTAATGCTGATATAGAAGGTCTTGAAATACTATTTGTCTGCTGCTGGTTAGGCATCGATCCTTCTCACAGATATTGACTGTTACTTGGTAGCTTTCTATTTACTATGTCCCTCAACATTAATGGTGATTATTCAAAGTAACAATGTGTGTGTGTGTGTGTGTGTGTGTGTGTGGGGGGGGGGGGTGTTAAGGCCTTATTTACCTTGATATAACCTACAGTAAGGAAGTTATCACTGGGTTTGCTCTCACAAAGGAGCTGGGCCTGCTGTGAGTTAAGTGAGAAAAATCGCATCCCACCATCTGTCCAGGGCCACGTCCCAACTCGGGTATCCAGATGCGAACCCTCCGGCTGAAATAGAGATGTGTCTCCTCAGCCTTGAAGCCTGAAGCCTGTTGTTTATTGATGCTGCCAGAGTCCCTGCTCAGATCGATACCATCTTCCTCAGATGGGCCTTCAACACGCAGACTCCAAATTGAGGTCAGGATATGTAGAGGGTTATGGCACTTCAGCCGATATGAATTGCCTGAGAGACTGCGATCATTTGTTACACCTTCCTTTAAAGTTCATCTCCAAGTTGACCTGTGATGAAGCATGGAGAGTTTGTGAGTCACTGGTGTGAGAGTTAGGAAATGCACCAATATATGGACAAAGGCAGGCTGGAAGAAATGGATTGTGTGACTATACCTCTCAGCTCTCGGAGCAGCATGCTCCCTTTTATGGCTGCATGTTGTTTCTGTTGTTTCTAATAAAGAGGAAATATTGGTGCCTTCCTGACCTGCTCATAGGGGCCATAGGAAAATTTATGGGGTGTGTCTTCTCCATAGAGGCTGCTTTTGAACTGAGCACAACATAAATAACACATCACCAGTTCACCAGAGCTTTGTTGGCTCCTCTTTCATGCTGTGGTCAAGTGACTTTATTGAATGCAAGATGTGACTACATGGTGTTGCTTTTCACATGATATGGTGAAATAAAAAATGCTTAAAGCCTGTTTCACTTTGCCAATTTTGCCAATTTGACTTCTTCCAGCAGTGGGAGGCGTCTTCAAAGGTATTTCTTCAGACTTCAGATATCTGCTTTCTGCACGGAATGATAAAATGTTTGCCCGGGGCGAAGCCAACTTTCAAATCCAATACTTCCACAGGCTGTGCCATTCTCTGCTCCTCTTCTTTGCTGGAATGTATGTTAGATCTGTGGAAATATTGGATTTCAACTTTTTTGTTTTGCCTTGTGCAGACATTTTATCCTTCGGCGCTGACGGACCCATTGCTGGATGACATGGAAAACATTTTGACTTTTCCCCTGTGGTTTGTGTAGAGAACACTGTGACCAAATCATAGTGGGACATATGGAGTGCTGAAGTCTCAAATGGGGCTGGTTAACAAACCTTCTTGTTTTCTCCTGTTTTGATATTCTAATTCAGTTCATAAATAAGTAGCTACAAATGTTTTTTAAATACCACTCTGTGAAAAACATCCTGTTAAATGTAAAAGCCCTGCATTCAAAATCTAGTAAAGTAAAAGTAGAGAAGTGTTACACTATATTGTACTTAATGGGGAAATCAATGTAAATAAACATTAAATAAACATTTAGAAGAGAATAGTAACAACAACAACACTGTAACTGTATATACATGTGCATGTATATGTGCATGACTGTGGCCAACCACACATTGATTTGGTGCAGAGTGTCAGGTAGCCTGTTTGTCAGCTGAAATATTCATCAAACAGATCAACGGAAAGTCTGGCTGGCTTTTCAACTGACAACTGCATTTCAATAATTGATAGGGAATGAGGTAAATGACTTAGTGAGTATTTGGGGGGGGGGGTCCTTCTCTTTCTGTAAGTGATGCCTCTGACCTTTGGTGTGTGAAAGAACTCATCATGGTCAGTGCTCACATGTCATATAAAGCCCGACACAATGAACGGTACAGTGAAAGTAGCAAAGAAAAGAAACAATATAATGAAAGAAGGAAATCATTTAATCATTTGATACAAAATACTTTCTTTCTGTTTCTATATTTTATAAGGACCCGTGTTTTAAATGGTGATTTTATACGCTGCAGCTGGGACTCTCAATGTCGTATTAAGTGTTCAATATGATGCTGAATTGCTAAATTTGTATATATTGTGTAGAGACATTAGACATTGCACCCACAAAAGCACAGTTGATATATTTTGTAATCTTTAAGCTTCAACATGTAATTTAAATATGAAAGAAATAGTATATTATTAATGGTATTCATAGAAATCTATCTGAAGGTGCTAAATTAGAAATTAGAGCATATTTATAATTGAGGGATTCTGATTGTCTCCACATGGTTCGCAACATGTTGACGGCTAAACTGCTGGCTAGAAGCTAACGGGGCTAACAGCACGAACAGTACAAACAACGGCAATAGTGCTGACAGAGCTAACAGTTTTAACCTGAGGGGGAACCGGAGAGTGGCCACTACGCTCCCAGGATAATGCCGTCAGTCGGGGCGGCGCAATCAGCAAGTAAGCGCCGTGTAAGCACCGTGCAGAGCAGTGGAGATTAGCTAGCCAGTGGGGTACACACACAGGGACATGCACTAAAAGGTAAACACAGCTGGACCAGCAACATAAACAAAGGAAAGAGAAACTTGGATTACAACACACAAAGAGGGAGAACGACTTCATTCTCTGCTCAGGACGTCATTATCTTTACATAGAACATCATTTGATGCTACATTAATCATCTGAATTTGGAATTTAACACTTTTAATATATTTGATTTCCTAACCCCATGTAAACTGTACACTTTTTTACATTTGTTTGAATTCCAGTTACTAAAAAACCAAAAACATGGTAACAAACCTGACCTCTGACCTCCCTTGAGGGAAAAATGTTTCATACTAGGATCAATAAGATTCAACACGATGATGCTATTTTGTTTAGTATAAGGAGTGGATAGCAAATTATTTAGGTTGTGGTTAATGAAGTAGGCCGTTAGCACCTGTTTGGTCTGATTTATGGCGGCCAATTTACCTGATACTGTGGTGAGTCAGTGGAAAGTTGTGGTGGGGTTGGTGTGTGTTGGTCTTTCCTGTCAGATGAGATTCTCCTGACTGCCGACACATTTAAATCTTTATCCTTCCGCCTATTGTCTGACCTTCTGCTTACAATTACCAATAGTGGCTGCACAGCATTTTTATGGTTCCAATTCCCACCGTAGGAGTGTATTTAAGCAATACTGTCAGCATGAAGTGATGCACTTCTCTGAGCAGACTAAACACAGATTCTTACACTAATATTTCCGAGTTATCAAAAGCCCTTACACGAGTAAACGGTAGATTACAATCCTGCATTAGAAACCAGAAGCAACACCAGTTATGACATGATTTGATTGGGAAATTTTGTTTGTTGAGTACATTGTTTAAGTGGTATTAGGAAACTGGAAGACTAAAAGCCAATTAAATAAACAATGTCATGCAAAATGTAACATAAAAAACTGACTACGTAGGTTTGAAAATCTGCACAGCACTAAGTACTGTACATTTTATATTCTAAATTAACAATAAAACTGAAATTACTGATTGGTTTAATAATTCTAAAGATAATATTTGACCGGCATCAAAAGAAAGAAAGAAATACAATCAAGCATTTTATGTATTTAATCCTAAATTGGAAAAAACAGCAACATTTTGTGAGTTCATCTAAGACTAAAAGCTTTCCACATAGAAGGATGAGATTATTTTGGGTGAAAGGATCACAGTTTAACATATTTTATTATATTCATTTTAATACTATTTTTTCATGTTTTCTGACAGATGGTGGTTTCTAAACTGCTGAGTGGACTCTTTGAAGCTGCATGTGTCAGCCGTCCCTTTAGTTTGTCATTCTTGTGCAGCGGTGAAGGAAGTTTTCAGATCATGAAGCAAAGTAAAAGTACTAATATACAAATTTAAAAATATTAATGCCACTGAAGCTGGCTGTGAGACGTATATGCAACCTTTCTGTTGTGATGAGATCCAGGTTTGTGTGTCCAGCAGGGAAAGAAACTGCACGAGCTTAATTCACTATCTTAAAAACAAAACAAAAGAGTACACAACAGTTACACTTGCCAACTATTTGCAGTTTTGAGATTTCTGAGCAGGTCATTTCAAGCTACTGGGGTCAGTTGTTGGGGGACATTTTGTTGGCCAACAAAAAGCCGGAGTATCTGTGAAGAGTGAAGCGTGTAGGTGAGTGTTTTTTATCGGAGACAACAGCTGACCGATGAGCCCTGTTCAAAGACGTTCATTGGACTGAAGACAGACATTCAGCAGAAGTCCCTCTGCCATGTCAACCAGCTCCTAAATATTCAGATCCCTCATCACGTTTATCAATAACTTGTTGTAAATTATTGGGATCAATGTGTCACTTTAATTACAAACTATAAAAAAAACAAGAAACAAGAGCAGGTGCAACTTTTACAACAAGAAGTTTTAAGTGCCACTTAGAGGCATATTCTAGCCGGTTCCGTTATATCTCTGTGCACAAACTTATGGTTAGATAAATGTCTAAGTTCTGAGTGTTTTTTATTTTTTAAAGGATCTATAAAATAATTAATTATGCTCTGTTTATTGTATTACACATACCTAATTAAATCCCCAAATCAGTTATAAAAAATAGTGTGAAGGTAATAATCACTTTGCTGAAGGCTGACTGATAAAAAGATAGTTACAAATGAGAGGGGAAAAAAGACAAAAAGCATTACTTGGGTAGGAAAATTACAAATTTTGAAACAAGCCTGGCCTTGAACTCCACAATAACCCCCTCCCAAAAAATGTGAAAATGTTTGGCTGCCCGTTTTTAAGTATCCAAAGTTGCATTTGCTCATCAGTTAATAACTGTGGATGTTTCCTTGCATACTTGATGGAAGTTTTGAGACGTGGAATATCTAACACCCGTTCGAGATTCTTTGAGATTATCAACGAAACGTCCCAAATTTGATTTTCACAGGGAAACACATGTGTGCATTATCAGCCACGACTCCAGCTATCATTGTCTGGTTCAATCTGAGTGTGCGTCTGTGTTTTTGTGTGTGTCCACACAGCTTCATTGTGGGATATAACAAGGCCCCCACTTTTTCATTAAAAACTGCAATCCTGCAGCTGAGGCTCCGTTACACCACAATGTGACAGAGCTATGCAAGGGCAAACATATGCGACCTGGACACAACCTTCAAATATGCCCCAATAGATGGATCTTTTGCTCTATTTTACAACAAGTTTGAATGCAAATTGATGCAGACCATTTTCAAAGAATATGTGCCGGGCATTGTTGTTGGCCTTGCTGTGCTGTTTTCTCAAGCTTAGCTTGTTTAAGAATTGAAATATCTGCATATTGAAAAGGTACAAGAGGTTACAAGCCTGCCTATGAGGATGCATGAGAGTTCAAGTTTTTATTTCCCCGTCAAGTAATGCCTGTTTTGATATATGCAAATCGTGTAAAACATTAGGTTTGATGTATCTTGTTGTTTTCTGGTAAAAACATTTTTTTTCCTGTAATAGCTTTCTATTGGCAACAATTCCTGTGGCACATGTAGTAAAATTTGTATCAGTCCATTCCCTGGGCTATCATTATGATTTTGCCGGGCATGTGAGAGCAACAGAGGTATTGAAGTGAGGTAATTGAAGTGTCCGAGACCAACCTGCTCCGGTGAGATGTGTGAGCAAAGTAGCAATGTAATTACAGGTCATAAGTTGACCACCTCAGAACCACAGCAGGCGCAGGGAGAGCTCAGGCTGTCAAGCACTCTGAGTGTGTATTTGTGTGTGTGTGTCTCTTTCTGTGTTTGTGTGTGTGCGTGTGTATGTACATGTCAAACAAACTATTTTCCTCACAATCAAGTGTCATTACATCGTGATTGAAGCGTAGCTTGGTATAACCATCCGGGAAGTTGTGAATGTATTTGCCAAAAACGTATTTGGTCATAGCTGAATAGTCCTCTGCCAGAAGCCAGAGTATCTCATTCAGAGTTGTCCTCAAGTCTGTCCATATAACACTACCCCCTAGTGGTGAAATAATGAACTACTAATGCTGTGAGTGAGATGCAGTTAAATGAAAAAGGGAGATGTTAAGTAAAACCTTAATCTAGAGAATTAAAAACAGAGTCAACATTCAGATGAATGTTTGATTTTATTAATCTGAAATTGTGATAACATTTGAATGCTGGCACGAAGATAAACAATTGGTTCTGAAAGTGTGGGGTTATTTATAATGGCTTTGGACACATCCTTTACCTGGTGATGTGGTGTAACCGGTCCAGGGTGAGTCCGGTGCTGCACCCTCCCCCCTCAGTTGTTATCACCTCACGTCTCCTCCAGTGCTCTGCGCAATTGGCCGAGCTCCTCCGAGGTGAAGGGTCAAGCCTTTAAAAGGGAATTACTTCATTGGCACAATAAGAGATGACAGTTTATTTGACGTCTTACCACCACTTCTCTCCCCTCCTACATCCAGCCCCGCCCCGCATCCTAACTGCTCCCCGGGGAGCACTGGACCCCTGTGTGTGTGTGTGTGTGTGTGTGTGTGTGTGTGTGTTGTCATTGTATCCGTGCTCATGTGCTTGTCTGTGTCCAATGTTTATATACAATAGTTTCTGTATCTGAAGAAAATTGTTATCATATACTGATAAACGAATACAAAATAAAGTCTTACCAGCATACATTAAGACATCACTTTCAAATAAATGATGTAAAAACATGCAATTAAATTAAAAGGATGTATTTGTGTTTTTAATGTTACGGTATCAGTTTGTACTTCACCTGTGTATTCAGTATTAACCATGTATTCTGTAGTATGTGTGTGTGTGTGTATTTATTACTGCATCCCTGTCAGGTGTATTTAGAATAAATAGACTACAGATGTTACTTAGGATTCAAACGCGGTCTTGAGGCCTCTGTGAGTGTGTGTTTGCATGGGTGTGTTTGTCAGTGTGTGTGAAGTGAGAGTAAGAGACAGAGAATGAGTGAGTGATTGACACCAGACATGTGTGTCACACCCAGGGGGATTGGGAGAGGCCACGCAGCCAGTCTGGCAGGTCATTATCAGTGTGTCACACAGCGGCGTGACGGCTACTTCCTCTGAGACAAAACACACACTCACACACACACACACATACACACACTCCTTCTCGAGTCATTGAGGAATGCCTATCCAAGCCAATCAATTGGGCGATCAATTGGGGACCAACTGGCAATCCCCTGCAATCAATACGCCCCTTGTTGCATGGCTCCAGAAGTGCCACAATGGCTGTGGCACTTAATTAAGTTGTTAATTGCTGCGTTAAGCTTTCTCAGGTACCCTCCCAAGACGGTAATTGAGAGTGGCTGGACAATTCAGCTATTGGCAGCACTTTGCTAAATTTAATCACAAATCCAAGTAATGGCAAAGGCTGTAATACAAACAGCCAAACGACAGTGACAGTGTCAGTTTACGAGGAGGAGAGACAGTGCAGACTGTTGAAGTCCAGCTTCTTAAAAGTAGACATTATGCTGAATTCTGCTTCTGTTAGGCACCCTGTTTACTGCAGCATGTCGACATCTGGATGACATCATGCAGCTGTGCCAGCCAATCACAGTTTAGTACACACTATTCAGGCATGATGAGGTTTTTTTGGGCTACATTTTACAATCCCCCCCCCAAAAAATCCTCAAAGATATTGCTCTAGTTTGAAACTCAACTGTGAACTTTATTGAGCATCAAAACATCTGGTTTACTGTTTATTGGTGCCACAACAAAATATGGGGGTACATAAGATACCCGCATATAAATGAGTCATTATCTAACAAATGGCCGTCAGCTGATCGTCGTCACAAATGATCTGGTTGTAGTAAAACAGATGATTTAATCACTGAGCAATCACTTTTACATCTACTTGCATCTGAAAGCTACTTTCAATCATAAGAGCATTAAATAATAATACATCTCCATCCATGGTATAACAATAGTAAGTCTGTGATGAAATTGAAATTGCATATTCACTTTTTCTCCCAATCTCAACTCTCCATATTTTTGAAAAAGAAAATGACTTATTGTGGCTACAGTGGACATGTTACATTATGTATAGTCAGCAGTGATGGAAGAATTACTCAGATACTTTGCTTGAATAAAAGTAGACTCAAAATACTCCATTACAAGTAGAAGTACAGAACTATAATCAGCAACATGAACTTTTATGAAAAAGGAGAAATGTGCAGAATGGCTCCTTTCAAAGTGTTATATAATTATAGAACATCATAGTATTGTTTTTATTGTCAATGTGGAGCCAATTCAATTTTTACTACTTCTTAACTAAGATATAGTTCCATCGATACATTTTTATGTAAATATTTAACCAGTAACTATATTTTTAGGGGAGCAGTAAGTAGCAGAAAATGGAAATATTCAAGTAAAGTGTGAGAATGTCAAAATTGTACATAAGTACAGTACTTGATCATTAAACTAGAAATTACCAACAGCTTGGAAGTTTTACATGTTTACACTAAAGAGATATCATGTGTTGTTTAATATCATGATAAGTATGGTGTACTAGTGTTGTGTGACATAACTTATGCTCATGTATGGAGTTGCCCTATAGATCACTGCGAACAACACAAATTGTAATTTGAAGGGATTTATCCTTTATAGTCATTATGTACATCAGACATACAGTGCAAAGTAATCCACTGTTTGATTGCGGCTCTGTTACTACTTATCTAAGATGTTGCCCATGAAATTAAAACAGCAGGTCTTCCATTTCAAACAGGTAGCTTCACCTGTTTAGTGTGTTCTTTACAAAATGGGTCTAATGTAATGAAATATTGATGCAGGAACACTCAGCCTCCCCACGCAGCCAAACGGCTTTCTCCTCGCTCCTCAACGCGGTGCTTGGTCTGAGGGGGGTGATTACCAGCGCTGCCTCCAACCAGGGTGGGGTTACGAGGGAGTCGGACGACTGCTGGCTGGTACTTTTATGGTGCTATTAGCACACGTCCCAGCGTCTCGGTGTTAACACGCCTTTTTGCAGCCTAATCCCATTACTTTCAACACTCAAATGGAATTCAGATGGAATGGTGTCCTCCATTTTAAGAAACGACTCCAAACACAGCAGGCGTCTACATTCTTATCCATGCTTTGCCGGGAAATTAGAAAAGCGCAGGCAGGAGCCGAAAGCGTATCAAATCATCATTACAAAATGGGAGCTTTTTACTTTGTCCCATAGTGTAAATGTTTTCACCGCGGCACATCCACTTCTCCCGGCTTCCAGAGAGGCCTGAAAGTGCCGCACAGCCCTTCAGAGATTTGGTAAGAAGTGTCAGGGTTTATTGGAGCAGGAAAAGTGGAAGTAGCAGTGAGACAATGAGAAACAACCACTGCTGCTCTAGGCTCTGTGAACAGGCTTGCCATTGATTAAAACAGCAAGGTGTGCAATAAAGCGCAAGGCAAAGTGTTTCCTTCCATATGGACGCCCGGACCCTTAGGCTCTGGCCACCAATTGGGCCTTTTGTCTGCCGCTGTTCCCCCTTTTCTCCTCTCTGCTTCCCCTTCTCTCTCCCTCGGTCCCCAGATGGTAAAAACAATTTTCCAGCCCTCTGTCTCTCTCTGCTGCTGCCCACCACTCTGCAACCACAAAGGGCCCTGGCCGTGATTCAACCGTTTACTCCAGTAATTAACAGCACCCATACCACAACAATTACAGTCACTAGGCTACTACACTCCATATATACACACACATACACACGCACACACACACACACACACACACACAGAGTGTTAACGGTGTCACAGTGTGAATTAGAAGGGAAGGTAACAGCCGGAAGCTGTAAAAATAAAATTAAAATAGTATTAACAAAAAGGTGAGAACGACATGCTGGCACTACAGCAATGATTACCTCATAATTAGACGAGACAAAGCTCTCTCCCTATCTAGTGGCAAAACACTGTAATTACTGCCGTGACAGAAAATCAAAGGCTACTTTGTAAGCTGCAGGAAAAATTAACATTTCAGGCCCTGAAGCTGTATGTCCTGATTAGAAACGTATTAAATCAATGCATTGCTAACTGCTGGGCATAAATACGTCCCCTCCTGAAGGGGCCTATAATTGCGAGAGCACAAAAAAAACAAAAAGTGGGTTTCAATTTCACAAGGAGGTGGCATTAATTGTAATGGCAGTATTATTTGGCAAATGTACACTCTTTTTGTTAAAGATGATGCACTTAAAGCAGCGCTTTTTTTGATCATATGTGTTTTTGGTCGGAGTGAAGATCAAAGCGTGTTTTACATTAATTATTGGCGGCCTATAACCTGATCTGCCTCTCAGAATCTTGCAAAGCACCGAAGCGACAGCGTTTGTCGAAAACTCTTTAAACAGGACCATCGGCATACTGTACTTTGCTTAATTCTTGTTGGAAAATACAACGATGTTTAATATTCAGTTTAGAAAAACTGCAGTCAGTCGTTATACAAGTCTGTAAGTCTGTTTGTGTCTGTGTGCTTTGTTACTTTTTATCATGTTCTTCCTCCTTTCATTCAGGTCCACTAATCAAGATTCCTCTAACCATGCAGGATGACATTGTTGATATGAATTTGCTCTCAGGTTGGTTGAATCAAGGTTAAAGAAAAGGGAAATGAATTACTAAATACTACAAAAACAGAATGAGTAATGGCTCAGAATATTATAAATTCACTTTTAGCGCTAGCCTGTGCGTGAACTTTACGGGTAAGATTTACCTTGAAATTTGAATAAATATTTGAGTATTTGTTTAATTTCTCAAATTGGGGAGTTTCTGTGAAAGAAGAGGCAAGGCTTTTGTTAAAAGTCAGCTTCTATTAAAATGTCCAAGCAGCTCATTTCACCTGCCAGGTTGGACATGTGACTCATGCAGAGCCACATGGGTTATGACCCACCTAGTTTTCCGTTCCTGTTTAAATTGATAAAAGCTGCTAGTGGGACAGCCAGCTGATCCCAAGCATCTTTAACATGCCCACAATGGGCTCCTTGGGAATACAACTAATTACCTCACATCTGTATTTATTTGATCCGCGTGGAATTCTCCCTTCTGTCAGTGCCGAGCTATGCCAGCTTGGACTAACAGTGATTCATCTAAGTGACACTTCTGGCTCAGATTCATATCAAAGCGGCGCCAAAAAACAATGGGGGAAACATGGGGAAGACGGGGAGGAGGAACTTTAGTTTTTTTTCCCCTCAGCAAAACTGTCACGCATAGAATCCAGCAGCATAAATAAAGCACGCCTGTGCTAGCAGGTTTGCTGAATCAGAGAGGGTGGAAATAAGATACAAGCTGTTTGTTAATGGTAGCTTAAAGAAAGACTTTCACAACTACAGCATCTTTTGTAAACTTAAGCACTCAGTGTGACAGACCAGCTCTGATGGAGAGGATGTGCAATCTTCATGCAACAGCAGCTTCTAGTGACCTCTGTTGTACACTGAGTAAACTGCAAACAACTCACCCTGCTGTGGGCGTGTGCAATGAACCAGCTGGTTTAAAATGACTGGGAGGTAGAGCTGCATCACTAAGAAACTGGATATTTTGAAGACCACATTCATATCAGCTTCCAATCACTTCTTCACATACACACACATATCCAACAAATTAAAGTAAATAAACACACCTTCGCAGTCTGCTTTAATTTTATGAATATTATTTGACAATTGTTCATAAATAGGTTGAACACTGAAGCCAATAGAGGTTGCAACATGCATTGCAGTATATCAGCGTGTTGGACAGAATAAACAACATTCTGATTATTTATTGTTAGAACAAGAAGAAGCCCGAGGCCGGCAAAGGAAGGAAAGGTCATTTCACCAGCAAAATAAACACCATAAATAATTCCAGTAAATGTCGTAGTAACCTGCACAGATGCGCTGCATTCCAAATCGCATACTTTTTGTACTGCAGCTGTCCTTACAAAGTACGTATTGCATGCAGAACACATCCAATGGGGACAGACGACTTCCTCATAACATGGCACCTTGAACTTCCCCTCTTGCTCATACTGTACATCGGCTGCTCAGACGATTGTGGGTCAGAATGGCCAGAAATGCACGCTGGCTTGCAGACTGCAAAATGCGACCGGATGTAGTAGATTTAGAACATCCTGCATTTGACATATTAAATCTCTTCTAGCATACTAACCAGTCTGGCATGATGGGTATTGGAACGTACAGATGATCCTGTAGTCAGAGTTTGGCAGTAAAGGTTTGATCCTTAGACTGGGAGGATACATCAAGGAAGGGAAAGTCACCTACTGTAACATTCTACCACAGTGTAGTTGCTCAGTGGCCAACAGAGGACTGTGGTTGTACCAGGCGGGAATGAATGTAACATGTGTGGTATTTCTGAAATAGAGAGGCAAAATGAGTCCTGTTAAATAAAGAAATAGCCACAACAAATGTCATGCCAATCCAGCCAAAACATGTTTAAAAAGCTGACTTTGGGAAGACGACAGTTCACAGAGTTTTCCAAAAACAGGTTCATCCTCTGGGGAAGATGATTTAACTCTTTTGTGGTCAGCTCTGCAGATTTTAACACTGTTTGTGTACCAGACGTTTTGTTCCAATCATGGAACAAATGGGTCAGACAGGTTATTAGCATATATCCTCTTGGGATCATGAATATGTGCAGCATTTGTCATATAATATACATTTTTTGATATTAGACAATTTGAGGAGCATGTACAAATTAAAATGTACTGTTAATTCCCACATAATCAATATGGCATTTATGCAAATGATCACTGAAAAATAAACCTTTATGAAAAACATTGAAATTCTAAATGTTTAATTTATGTTATGACTCACCATCACAGGTTATGGCATTCGTGTGAAGACGTAGTGACATAACATTGTGTAAAATATGCATTTTTTTAATTCATCCCTTTGATAATTTTGTGACCCCTCATACTCATCTCAAGACCCCTTGGAGAGTCGAGATCCCAGAGATGGGAATGACTGCGCGATAGCAACTTGTTTTATTTTTAATTTAAAGCACAAATGAAATGGAATCCTGAAACAGAAAGTACAGTCCAACTCACTTGAACAGTCACCATCCCAATGAGCCCTCAGGTATGGTGAAACATCTCAGCATGAGGCACTGCAGCCTTTACACGCTGCTTCCCTCCAGAAAGCAAACACACTAAGGTCTCAATAGATTAAAAAAAGAAAAAGAAAAAAGAAAGAGATCTTCTCAACCTCACCTAGAAGGTGTTGACTGCTCCAGGCAGAGCATTCATATAACTATATAGCTAATTTGAAACAAATTTACATCATAGTGTTGTATATTTAAACACAACTAAAACACAAAAAACAGGACTTTAACTTCTTAATTATTCTTGTTCACACTGCATTTCCCATGCACACAGTCGCCTTAAGTGCAAATAAAGCCTCCCATCTGTTTGTAATTACAACTACATAATTTCAGTCATTGTGGCTAATCATTTTGACTGCACATTCGATTAAAACTAGTGCAGCAATGGTGCAACTTTCTGCATTAAACCTTTTGTGCTACATACAGATGTTGAACAAAAAAATGTAGCAGATTAACATCAGGCTGCAAAAGTGACACTAAAAATGTATAAAAGCTTAAACTGGCTTAATACCAAATCCTTTATAGCCCATTCTCCATGAGCACGTAAAATTACGCCACTGCTAGAAAGCTTATCCTGCTAGCTTGTGTGATGCTTTTTATTTGCCTAATCCCCAAATTAAATGATGTTTGACGCAAGAAATTTGAAACCTCATGTCATCAAGCCTCTGCTCTCATCATGTCTTATTTCCCTGTGGTGCCCATGGAATAGGACAAGCAGGCGGCATGGCATGCTACTTCAATAAAAGGAGTTGAGAAACGTCATGTAACATCACTTTACTGCGACTCTATGTAAGCTAACGACATTATGAACCCCGGGGCAATGGTGAAAGCTAATGACGGGAGGAGGATGGCGACGCGATGATGCCATAGAAGCCAATTTCCAGTGGCTCGCCAGATGTTAAACATCTAACTGTGCATTGATCAGTGACAGGATAGCCCATAGAGATTTCTGCATTTGCCCAAAACGAAAACAAGGTTTGACTATGTTCCTCCTCAGTTTAACAGGAACTGAGCGAAGCATAAATGATATGATTTAAATTAATTACATATGTAAAAACATCTAGTCTCAATTAATTCAGTTAGCCTGCAACATGATTCCACTGGCAAGGGGTAAATTAGATAGTGTAATTAACAGAAAATGCATCACAACACAACACACAGCAAACCCTAATTAAAAAGTGATCAGCATTCTCAAACAGATGACAGTTTTGACTTAAAAACTGCTGTTCTTGTATTTGTAAAGTTTACAGTATAGTGTTGAAAGGATCGGTTGGTTAATCAATTGGTTGATCAACTACTAATATAACAAATCTTTGTTCACTACTCATTTAAGTCGTCTTTACTCCTCATCAGACGTGGGGATTAGATTCTTTATTCAGTTTCATACGACTGTATGCATCAAGTCTGCACCTGGCACATTAATGGGCATGTTTTACCATTTTCTAGCACTAGTCTACTGTAAGGCATTTTATAGACTTGCTCAATTTATTGAAATAACTGGCAATATAGAATACTAGGGTTGCTAGTTTGAAGAACATTGCCTTGGACTTAAAGTTAATACTGCATCATTGTGGTTGTGTGTGCATATAAGTCATTTAGCTAACTTGCTGATTTTTTTAATCCATGAAACACAAATACAGATGAATAAATTAGTAAAGTAAATAGCTGTTTTTCACATCACAGCGCCTGAAAGAACAGCTCACCTGAAAAAAATACGTATCAGTTTAACTGGACATTTAAATGGAAATAGCATCAACGTGGTCACGGAAAAATGTACTTAAACTGGCAGATATCTTAAGTGAGAATGTTCTGGTCATTTAATGATGTACGTATTGCATTGGCTTACCTGGGTCATCATTTGTTCTATATTAACAAAGCATATTGTGTGCCGTGGAAAGAAACACTGGAAACACATCAGCTACATTATATCTTAAATAAATGAGGTCAAACAAAGGGTTTAATATTTAAACTCTACTCACTGTTTTCAGTATCTTCCTACAAACGTCTGTATATTGAACGGGTCTGGACCAAAGACCTGGAAGACCTGGAAGACCTGGACGACCTGACGGATATTGTGCCACTGAACAGGTCAAACCTGTCATCAATGTGCACTCTTTATTATTATTAATTATTATTATTATTTTATATTATAATAATAATTATTTGAAATATTTTTTTCAATTAATGTTTTGTCTAAATTATGCAACTTTTTGTTATAGCATACATATCCTGAGAATCCCCTAAACATTGGAGGAAAATTTTTATTTTTATTTTTCGGAAAAAGGAATATTATACAACAAAGTACTCAGTACTCAGGGAATTCAGATAGTTTCTTTTTAGAAAATGGCTCCACAAAAGTTGTGTTTCTGATGTTAATACAGTGCACATGTTCTCTATGGATCGAGTACATTGTTTATGTAAACATTGCAAAGTTTACTGTCAGATGGTCTACAAGAACTCTAAAAGGCCTCCAACAGTGACGGGAGTAAACATAAGTAGTTACTTCTTTCAGTCTTCAGTCTCTCTTTTCCACTCCAGGATGAACTTCTACTGACATGGAGCAGACTTAAACCAACGCCTGCTGTGGTCTGTTTATCCGTAGCTCTGATTCAGCAACACTGATTTATATCAGAGCGTCTGCTGAATCCTCCAACTCTGTGAAGCTTGCTGGCTCAGCAGCTTGTGAGCAGTGCTGAGTCACACGCGTGATGCTGCTCCTGCATCATCCGACGTCCTGTGTTTGGTTTGGTGGAGTATTTCCTGTCTTGAGGACACATGATGACACGTTTTCATGTCATCCTTTATTAACAATCAAACAACACGGTTATTCAGAACGATGGCTCTCCTGATCTTTGAGAATTGAAACAATAACATTGTGTTTATCCACTCCCAACTGACTCCAGACCATCCAGATAACAGCAGCTCCAGTTACTGTCAAACTGATTCTCTCAGCTACACAAAGTATGACAACCAAGTGACAGGGCCTCGCCCAATAAACACGAAACAAGCAATTAACCCAACTATCACCCCATAATCACGAGTCAACTGTGGAGCTAGCTGGTTCCCCCGCTTTGCTAGCGATCGTCCCCATTTTGGCAGCAGAGCCCTTTGGAGGGAAAACATGGAACATCTGGTGGAAGCAGACAGGGGCTGGCGCTACACGATGGGAGAACAAGTGCCTGAAAGCTTCATTATGTCCCAGCTGTTGGGCTTGCTGTTGCCCTCAGCAAAAACAACCTCGGCAGGATGATGTTCCTGGCAAATACGCTGCAGATCATTTGAAGCAAGACCTCTTTTTTTTGTGGATTTTTGCGGGGAAACGTGAGCAGGAGCTATTGGGGATTGTGTGAGTTGACTTTTAGGGAAGTAATACCAACATGTAGCTCAGCATGGACACTCAGACGAGGGGAAACTCTCTTTGCATTATTTTCTTTCAAACTTTCTTTTTTTCTTTGAGGAGTTTTTCTTTGTTTTTGAGTTCAGATCAGGAGCCATTGTTGTGGCCCTATAAGGCCCATTGAAACATTGTTGAGTTTTCCAAATTGACTAAGAGCTCAAACTACTTTTTAAACTTGTAATTCTTACATATTCTCTTAGTACGAGATATTGAAACAGTTTCCAGACTGAAATATCTCAACACTACCCAATCAAGCTTCTCATCATCGGGTCAAAACTGGTCCAGCCAGGCTGTTTTGGTTTATGATCAAATACCTGCAGAATGAATGACATTCCCGTCAACCTACTGCTGCTACAAATGATAGCATGCTAACACACTAAAACCAAGATGGTCAACATGAGCGTTGTCATTACGAGCATGTTAGCATGTTGACATTAGCATTTAGCTCAGATCACCTTTTGTGTCTAAATACTCACAGAGCTGCTAGCGTGGCTGTAGACTCTTTCGACTTGTTTTGTGGTGCATGAAACAGATGATTGACAGGTTCTGGGCTCAGCTATCAAAGATGTACAGAGGACTTAAACTGAAGACTAGTCTTGTTGACATCTAAGACTTAGAAAAACATTTTGTTTTGCAAAAATCCCACCAGAGCCAAAGCCAGAATTTCAGAAATACTGATCTCATGATCCAAATTCCAACAAACAGTGCTGAGGACATGTCCTCTGTGTCCTCATTGGCCCTGAATCCTACAATGATTTACCTTTAAAGTCAGTTACAGTTGATTCAGGAGTATCTGAATATTCACTGCTCACTACTTGAGCGAACTATTGCGTGTGTACTATGTAGAGAATAATCAATGGAGTCAGGCCAGGTTTTCAAAGGTCAAAGGTTGCGATGTGAACCTTCTTTCTGTGTTTCCCCATTTCTAACTTTTCTTATTTCCTCTTCTCTCCAGCCCCGGTGCTGGACCGGCAGCAGCAGAGCCCACTCTCTCAGGTTGGACAGCTTGTTCAAGTCGAATGCTATTAGTTCTAGGTCAACGCCTGGGCTTTCTCTACACCCCAACAACACATTTTCACCAGGCAGGGATTCCAACCACCATTAATCAGAGTGGTGACAGCCCATGGATGTCAGTAAATATGTTTCCCTCACTGCCTCTTTTTCCCACCACTTTCCTTTCCCTCTCTCTCTCTCTCTCTCTTGCTCCTATGATTGTTCTTTTTCCCTGTTCTTCGGGGTTTAACGTTGACCGGTTCTTGCTTTGGTCTTTATTATTAATATCAGGAATCAACAATGGAAGCGTTCCACTGCACATTTAAGTTGGATAGTTTTAGGGGGTTTTGGTGGGGAGAGAAACTGAGAACAGAAAAAAACAACTACACCAAGGAGCAGAAAATTGCTTGGAGGGGAAACATTTCCCTCTTTCGCTTGTGCCCCGCTGCACCACACATTCTCTTACAACCAGCTTGCTTTTGAGCATCTGATATGCATGTTGTTTTTTTCTTTTGCACTGAACATAAGTGTTGGCCAGGTGTTTATGAATGTTGATGGAAGAAAACGTCTGCTCAGTTGAGACGGTGCGACAGTTTCCTCTCCTGCACGGGTGGTACAGCTGACAGGGGGGAGTGGGGGGGGGCGATGAGTGCTGGCTAGAGTAGTGGCTGGTGTTTGTGTGTGTGTGTGCGTGTGTGTGTGTGCGCAGGCAGAGGGTCAACGGCAGCCAGTTGGAGAAGTGGGTGCCCATCTCCGTTGGCATGCTGGGGCCGGGTACCTGCTGCTGTCCAGAGACAGCTGTGGTGTAGTCACCCGTGGCCGTGCAATCAGGTTGGTGGCTACTGAATGCTGATAATGCTGCAGTCTGCGCTTTCCCCCGCCTGGCAGACGGAGCTGCGACCAACCAATGATAAGCATTCCTCAGGAAAATAACTCAGGCCGGTGCCAGAGAAGTAAACAGAGAGCAGGAAGAGAGTGGAGGTGGGACAACGAGAGAGAGAGATGAAGAGATGAAGAGATAAAGAGAGACAGAGTGAGGGAGAAGGACGTGAAGTAAATGGTGACCTTTGCAAAGATGGATTTGTTTACCAACGCCTGCTCCAGAGTGACCTTCACACAGAGACAGAGCTGACGGCACTCATCTGTTCATCTTTGTGCCCACTCGTCAACGCTGATTCGTATCAAGTCAGCAGACAACACCAGCCATGTTTCCTCCGTCGCTTTCATTCCACTGCACACAGCCATGCTCATTTAATCACTATTAGCTGTAATCATGAGGGCTACAACAGGCCAACACTAGCAGGCGATACAAATTCCCTTAACTCATGAGTTAAGAGTGATGAATGCATATGAGATATACAAATATCGTCTGTTCAATAATCTATGTGTTGCTTACTGAGATCAATATGTGTGCAGTGATTGATTCTGCACCCTGATATTATTATTCATACTGTATCACAATGTGTTGTCTCAGGGAAAATGTCTCTTTTGCTTTATTTAAAGCACTCTGTGTTTGTGAGGTGCCTTTCAAGTGAACTCGCTTTGCCTTTCAGGCCAACTGGAGATTTAATAGTTAACTTCAAAATGTCTGGATCAGTTTAACTAGAGAATGTCAGAAAGCAGTCGATGTTTACAACAAATACAAGAAGATATGTTGCTTCTGAAGTATGTCTGCAGTCTTCAGCTGTCTTTTGTCACCTCGTGTGTGTGCTGCGAAGACTGTAAAAACAGGAAGACACTTCATCATTGAATTGTTCAATACTACTGAATCTTTCCTGTTAAAACTGATCATTTTCACATCAAAGTGTTAAAGATAATAGTCTTATATTAAAACTAATAATAGTGCAGCATCACCTATTAAGAGTCAAATAAAGGATAATACACCCCAAAACTAAATAATTAAATGAGAGTTTGGAACAGTTGCAACATTACACTTCCTTATATGATAATAGAGTTTACTCATCAGTAATCCCAGCAGATGGCAGTGTTGAGCTACTATTATGAACACAGTGACAGTGATGCACACACAACACTTCACAAACCAACAATGGAGATAATATCTTAAAATAAAACAATTCAAATTAGACCAGGAACCAGTGTGATGAATTATTGTGTTAGGAAGGTTTTAACTGAAGAAATTATGAGTGAAAATATCAAACAAATATCTAAGATTTGAAAAGATTAAAGAGCATAATAATGCACTTAACCTGAACATGAACCCCACCCTCCTGCTCTCCACTCATGGAACATGGCTTGTGTCTTCATCTTGTCTGTGTGGAATAAATGATAGGAAGCCATTATTTATAAATGATTTCCACTCAGACAGGACCACTCCCCAGTTTAAGAAAACATCAGGGTCTGCTTCCTGATATCTATTGTGTGATTGTGATTTATTGTCCAAAACCACGGAGATGTTGATGTATTTCAGTTTAGTGCATGAACCTGAAAATATTTGACTTTCTTGAGGTTTGCTTCAGAAGAACATGACTTTCTAATTAGATAGTTTGAGTACATTTAGCTGTATTTGTGGTACAAGTATTAGTGTATTAGAATTAAAGTTGTGTGTATTGTGTTACTGTAGTTTCCATAGTCGTATTACAACAGAGAAACTGATGTAGGAAAGTGTATCCATAGATTTCAAACTGCTCCACGATTGTGTTTAAAAGACATATTAAAGGAAGTTTTATTTTGCTGACTGTAAATGCCACATACCTAAAGAGAATAACTTCAGTGCTATCCTAATTCTTTGAGAACCAAATCTGCCTCCTATCTATATTTATTGGAGCAGATTTGACATAAGCACATGCACACGTAAACATATACAGTCTCAATCCCCGTGTGCTTGTTTTATTATTTAATGCTTGTGATGTCTGGAAGGAAGCTCAGGCAGAACTCAGCTGTAACAACAGGAGACTGTGGTGGAGACGTGATGTAAAGCTGACCGTGCAGAAGTTGCTGCTTCAGTATACTACTGCATTGTTTTCAAATGAATGATATTTTAAGGCGTGAACCAGTAGAATGAAATACCATTAGGCTTTACTTCCTGCCACTTCAACAATTGATTTACTCATGCAGTCAATCTACTTGACACCACAAGTGTCGGGGTTTCTGAAATGCCTCGCAGGTTGTTCAGCCCTCTCTTTACCTTAAGGGTGTCAGAACAAAGCCCTGCATTCACATTCAAAGCCATGGCCTGCCTCTGTGACAGCAGACACGGTTATGTTCTGCATGAGCTGGAAACATAGAAATAAGAGAAGAGCCAAGAGAGTGTCTGCTTTGGGCCTGTAATTACGGTTTGTGTCTGCTTCCGAGGACAGCGGCAAATTATCCACCACAGACGAGGAAATCCCCGAACTACAGAAGAAAATAGACAAGAGGAGCGTAAAACCTGGAATGTGTCCAGAGAGATCTTCATTTAAGTACACACAACTAAAATCAAGTTAGTACGTTCTGATTTATAATGCTGAACTATTACCAACAAAGTGAATCAGAGGACGAGAATAACTCTGACTGTTACTGAAATACAGATGTGGTTTGCTTCTTACTCTGCCCCATTATCCCCACCAGATATAGATTTTATTCAGAGAAAAATAAAAGACAGAAATATAAAAGCATCACATCAACTTTTTTTTTATAGGCAGAGAAAAAAAAATAATGGCTATACTTTTATACAAGACATTTAAAAAGACCAATTCAGAGCACAAATACATAAATCACAACTAATAACGATTACAGTGAACAGGTTAAACAAGGAGGAAAAAGCACAAGCACTATAACTTGAAGAGTGTATAAAAAACATTCCCTACTGGGTAATTACATTGAGGACCGCTGCGTTCAAGGACACAAGAAGCTCTCGAAAAAGCCGTCATGTCTCAGATTGGTAGATGCTACCGTCTCTGAAACAATCCCACATTATAGTCATAATTATTTAATAGAGATTAAAAATCAAACAACGCTAAAATCTTATGGCTTTGCTGTTCTCTCGAGTCTCTAAAATGTTAAAGATTAGCACCACTGGGCTGGCATTAACATCAAAAGCTGGGTTAATGTAAATAAGCACTGTGAAAGGATTCAAAATATTGTCCGTGTTCACCCACTGTGTCTTTGTCTAGTGTTCTAGAGCCAGAAGGAAATCGATCCACTTCCACCACAGTGGGTGGCTGAAAGGAAACAGGATCAAAGCCGAGAGTACGCTTTTCCATTTCAGCAGAAAGCTTTTCTCAACATTCTCTGTCCTCTCATTTTTAAGCCTTTTTTTTTTTTTGTTCTTTTGTTTCAAAACGCATCAGCATTATAAAGGTTGACGGTCACATTGTAAGACGTGTTGTACGACATGTACACAGACCAAGAAAGAAATAAAATAGGGACATCAGATTTTGAGAAGCTACTGTTATTTACACGCCTCTATCCGTCTAAACATGTCACTTTGTAAAAAGCTGGGCTTTGTACTGAAACTGCCTCGTCTTCACAGGTAGAAAAATACAAGGTTTGTATCCCCAGACACGCGAGCAGTATTTTCTGCCATGTCATGCAAAAGCACGTTATCACCTTACTGTCCTAGAAAAATAATTGGTAGCAAAATAGACTGTAGAGTCTCGAGGGTCATGCATCTGTTCTTTTCACTGGTTTCTGTACATAATTCAGCGGTTTTTCACGGTCTTGAGTGTGCAAAAAGTCAATATCACTGATGGCTGAAAACAAGACCAATGTTATGGACTGCTGAGAGAGAAAATTAAAAAAGCAAAAGGCATCTTCCTGCTCTCTTTACACAGCCTTATATCACACACACACACACACACACACACACACACACACACACACACAAGTATTCAAACTACATTTTGTGTGCTCAATTAATAATTTAACTTAAAAGTCTGCTGAACAGTACAGTATGTGAGATGTTTTCAAGTCATAATACTACCTACTACACAATAGAACACTGCAAAAGTATTTTGCAAATTGGCAAAGCTTCCTGAAATCAATGCAGGATATATTTCATATAACCTTCTGACAAGAACTATTGCAGCTGTGAACTGCAACCGCCATTGAATGTACTTTGCCGACATTGCTTTGCTAGAATATTAACATTTTTAAAAAGTGCATCATCCTCCTGATGACATTTGATGAATGCCAGTCTTTAAGTACTCGTAAGGGTTTTAAGAGTTGTAACTCCTGTAGGCTTCATTTGAATCTTGACTGATTTGTTCCTGTCTGAAACTCTAATCTGTAGTTAAACACTGTGCTTTTTGCCTTGTCGGGGTAACATATGACAGTATGAGAACCACATGCTTGTACTAGGCGTTAAGTATGTTGCTTCACACAGTGTTTACAAATGGTGGCTGAACATTCCTATTATAATATTCATTTTCAATCCATCTCACTGGGTCACATTTGTTAATGTCTTCATAACCAATCAAATGCCCAAATACAGAAACAAAGTCAAGTGAAATGCATTTAAAATGATCTTATACATGCTTTACAAAATTATTATTAATGCTTAAAAAAAAAAAGTACGTTCATTTCTTTTATATTCACTGTAACATCTGTACAAACAAACAAAACGTAGAAATCATAAAAAATAAATGAAATTGAATCAAGAGGAAAGAAATGAGAATCTCTTAATTGAAAACAAATAAAACAAACTCCTCCCATTGCCTCAGCCTTTCTGGCACTACTTTGCCATCATAATAATTCTGGACAAAATGTTGAGATCATACTTACATGGTACTGCTTTAATGCACTTGTCCCCTTTCGCCACAAACAACATGTATATAAAAAGTGCTACTGACAGCTGGTGGGGAGGAAGGACTAAGTTACAGATTGAGGATTGGCTGAATGAAGCGGGGGGGCTCGTCGTGTTTCCGTACTTGTGTAGCCGTGCCTGCATGCAGTCTGTGTGTTTTTAGTCACTGACAGGAAGTGGGTGGGTGAAGGTTTCCCCTAAGAGACGCTGGAGCAGCGGATGCTGGGGGAGCCCATCTGTGTGAGCACCTTGTCGAGCCACTGCAGGGGGCCGTTCAGGTGCAGCTCGATCCAGCAGGGGGTGCTGGTCACCGTCTGTCGCCTGGGAGAGACACACGAGGAGGAAGCAGAAACAGATGTTGAGCACACTGGGAGAGCCGTTTAGAGCAGAACGAGTAAACTTACAAAGTCAGCAAAGTCAAACTATTCTACTGTCATTTTAGTCCCCTGTTCTCTTTTCTATTGGTGTTGTTCAGATCTATATTTCATGTCTACATTAAATGATGTTGGTCTATGTATTAAATGCTTCATCGACATCGTGATGAGTTCAGCTGAACCAGAATAAATGTGATGACCTAGCCAAAACTACAGTTTGAATGATTTTAAATAAAAAAAGTAATTTATGGGTATCATACTGAAACTGAAAATATAAAGTTTTGTTTCATAAACACGTGTTACCTTTGTTCTATATACCTCTGAAAAACCTTGGATGTACAAAGTAATGATACGGTTTCTCCACTTACGCATCTTTTCTTTTGTTCTTGAAAAATAAAAAGTTAAGAGGCAACACAAACAACCATTTTCCAGACATTCAACCTCTTGATCTCCACATCCTTTGGCACCTTTCTGATTCCCTACCGGCTTTATACAAAACCACTTACTGCTCTCACAACATAATGTTTGAGCGCAAGTGGAGTTAAGTGACAGCTCTTATACCTAAAGGGCCTGGCATTGGCTCCAGAAAACACTTCAGACGCTGTGTTACAAAATGTAGTTTATAATTACTTAAAAAAAAAAAAAAAAAAAAGGGGGGTTAGATTTCCAAGTGTTCCTCAACCCGTCATTTCTGCCTCTGTGCTCTGCCATTGACTTGTTTCTGCTGTGCTGTTTTTCGGAACATTTCTTTCGGTTAAAAGTGATGAACCTAAAGCCCATGTTTTAAGGCGGCTAGAATGAGGCAAGTAAATAAAACAACTAACACCATAATCTCTCAGTTGACGCCAAGAACAACAGCAGGCAAAATGTTTCCTGTACATTGTTATACATCTAATTTATGCGTTGGCAAGCCAGATGAACAGAGGCACTTGCCAGCTGCGTGGTTTGCCTCTGGTTTACATGGTTTGTTTCATGAGTGCTGGTAATAACGCTCCCGACTGATTAAATTAGGTGTAACAATCATAGTTTTTGCAAGATTTTTCATTCATCTTTATACCCGTCTGTTCATTTTCTGTTGTCAGAACAGGTAAAAGAGACAAAAGAGTTTAAAAAAAACAGCCAGCATGGGAAAAGACAGGGAGTGGGGTGTGGGTGGAGGCCTGGCTGGTCCAGTAACCTGAATCCTGTTTTTAACCGTCTCCACATGTCTTCATTCGGTCTGGACAGGACGCTCACAGCTCTAAAGTTTCCCCCCTTGAGGAAACCTCCTGCACAGAGCCAACATTCAGCCAATCACCAGCTCCTCCTTCCTTACTATCAGTGAGTCAGACCATATGGAAAACAGGGAGGGGATGGAACAGGGAAAGTCTGACATCTCTCTTTTTTTTTTTGACACGGCACATGCGTTTGTTTAAAAATAGTCTGCCGTGCAGACCGGGGCCTGTTTCTATTGATGAGGACTCGGCGATGTCATCCACCGGATTCACCAGAGTGTGAGCCTGTGAGCGTGGGGGTGGCCGGATTGTGGGATGTGATTCACAGCCCGTTTGTTTGTATTGTCTGTGTTTACATAAGGGCTGGTTAATGACTTGATCTCTGCACAACCGCGCTTCTAATGTTGCTGACAAGTTGGTTGTGGGTTTTATCAGCTGTTAAGCAGTTCAGCTCTGTAGCGGTTGGGGTTTAGGGAGTGAGTGAGGGGTTGTCGTTGACCTGATCTGTGACAGAAGCTTACCTGTACTCGGCCCCCCAGCCCTTGACAAAGCTCATTCGGATGGTGCACATCCTGGTGAGTTGGTAGACAGCCTCAAACCCCTGGTTGACTGACTGGGCCAGCAGGGCGGCAAACTCCTGGTTATTGAAGATCTTCAGGTTACATCCTGGAGGGAAACAACCGGCACACGACCAAAAGTCAGACCACAACAACAACGGGTCACAATCACTTTGGTTTCACTCCGTTTAGACATGTAGACTCGGGAGGGTGTGGCTTTAAGGGGAAGTTGTTATTTGAAGCTTTTTGTGGCTCTGGAGGGAGCTGAAACCTGATAAAGTACCTCAGGTGATGTCACAGTGCATCGTGGGTAATAGAGGCACCAGGTTTTGAAAGAAAGCATGGAATAAAAAGCTTACATTTCTGGTCCTGCTGAATCGATTCTGATATCTTTTTTTTTTTTTTTTTTTTTTTTTAATACCGTCAATCATGTGTTGAACAATGCTACAGGAGTACAATCAGTGGGGCATTCCTTTAAACATGGGTGGAAAATGTGGATGAAAGTGAATAAGATAAGTCTGAAAGTTACAAAGTTCTTTTCTGGAATCTCCCTAGAATCAGCCGATTCATACTGTTTAATACTTCAATGCAGTGATTTTATTTTCATCTCACTGGAAGGTGAGATCTTCACTGCAGTGATCTTAATCAGGTGAACAATATATGACTTTAATTTCTCTATGTATGTGAACTTGTGCAGCCTTCATGTTAATCTGACAGCATTCACTTCTGACTTGTGTGGTGTTGAAAGTGGAACAAGGTTTAACCCAATAAGACTGCGGTCATGATCTTTATGTGAAACCAACATGTAGCACTGCCGTGACATTTAAGAAAAGCGGTGCTTTTCTGAAAGGGTTACAAGACAACAAAACCACCATTATGGAAAACTTGTAACACTCCTCACACTTTTACAAATGATGTGGTCAAAGTAAAACAGACCATTGAGGAGCAGAAGAACCTTTATATTAAACAGATTTCACTTCAGCCAAAGAGGTCATTCCTGGACTGGTGGTAAAGGAAAGTGATGGGTTGGATGCGTCCTCTGCTGTAGTGATACAGCCACAGTAAATCTGTTCTGAATCATCCATTAATCGTAACTTAGCGACCAAAACAGGTCCTCCAATGTTGTCAGTTTTGCCCCAGATATTGAAAGAGCTCAAAATTCTGGCGGTAGAAAGTCGCTGACAAACACACATTGTTGTCTCCATATGGGACAACACAACTTCATACTCGACGTTATTTTATGAACACAACTGGAACACACACACACACACACACACACACACACACACACACACACACACACACACACACAG
>NW_022280038.1:7294942-7303024 GCF_004355925.1 Anarrhichthys ocellatus
ATTAGCTACAGTGTGGGAGGAAAACACACACACACACACACACACACACACACACACACACACACACACACACACACACACACACACACACACACCTGGAGGGATCTTGCAGACGGTGGCAGGGTGCCAGCCGTAGCGTTGGTTACAGTTGGGGCTCTGGACAAAGATGGCACTGTCGCTGAGACACTCGGCAAACACTTCTCCTCCGATGTAATACAGCCGCACACCACGGCCTTGAAGGAAACAGACAGAACAAACTCCTCAGGTGAAATGCCTCAATATAGAAATGAGCATTAATTACAAAATCAAGAGAAAAGGAGCATCATATGCGCAGTAAATGGAGTCCTACCAATATGTCTGCGTGTTAACTCCACAGCGGCGTTGCGGTTGACGTTGGACAACAGGCCCAGACAGAAGCGCTCGGAGTTGGAGGGGTCCGTGAAGCCGTCGACTGTCAGCGAGGGCTGTGAGGCGTGGAAGGTCTCTCCTACTCGCTGGTTCAACTCGTAGTAGGAAATAGAGCACCAGAAGGCCGGCTCGCAGTACGTCACTGGCTGAAGGTCTGACACAGAAAGGGATGGAGAAAGACAGTCAAACAGACAGAGAGACCAGTGAATGGAGTGCAACACTGTACATAGTAGGGTGGTTGTTAATAGACGGAAATGTGCAGATTAATAGGAAATTCAAAGCTTGAAATAATACAGGAGGAAACAAACGGGTAACAGGAGACGGGAGTCAAGGTTAACAGAATAAGAGAGGATGCAACCAGAAGAATAATGGTCTAAAAACAGAATACAGTCCCTGACAAAAGTCTTGTCGCTTGGGTACAAGTTGACCTTAAGTGCCCCTCAAATATATTTGTAATCAATTTTTTTTTACAAGAAATGGCTAATTTCAATCCCAACAGCTTTTGAAATAATGTTTTGGTGCCAAACGAAACTGCTGAAAAGCATTCTAACGTTCACAGCTTGGTAAAGCCCACTGAGTCAGTTTTTTCAAAGACAAAAGTCTTGTCGCCTTGTCATATGATGCACCCAATCCTAGATTACAGCCTCACCTGTGATCAATAATTGATCAATCAATTATTGATCAATCAATTAGTGGGTGTGTATAAAAAGAACCCCAGCACACCAGACCTTCACATCAACTGCAACTTGACCTCTGACAACATGCCTAAGATTCACCCTGAGACCAAAGCATTGATTATCAAGAGGCTGAAGACCAGATCCACTGCTGAGGTGGCTGACACCTTCAATGCGTCTCAGCGTCAAGTACAAAGAATAAGAAAAAGATTTGAAGAGACTGGAGATGTTTTTGACAAGCCCAGGTCCGACAGACCCCGCAAGACAACTGCTCGGGAGGACCGTTTGTTGGCTCGAAAATCCAAGGCCAGCCCCTTTTCCACTGCAGCAGAGCTCCACCAGGCCTGGTCACCTCAAGTCCCCGTGTCAACCAGGACAGTTTGTAGAATTCTGTCTCAAAATGGCGTCCATGGTCGATTCAGTGCCCAGAAACCAGCACTAAACAAAAGGCAATTAAAAAAGCGTGTGGCATTTGCCAAGGCCCACAGCCTGCTAAAAGGATGGACGCTGGAAAAGTGGCAGAAGGTGGATTTCTCAGATGAATCTTCGGTTGAATTACATCACAGCCGCCGCAAATATTGCAGGAGACCTACTGGAGCCCGCATGGATCCGAGATTCACCCAGAAAACAGTTAAGTTTGGTGGCGGAAAAATCATGGTCTGGGGTTACATCCAGTATGGGGGTGTGCGAGAGATTTGCAGGGTGGAAGGCAATATCAATATCAATAGCCTAAAATATCAACAAGTATTAGCTACCTCTTACATTCCCAACCATAAAAGGGGTCAAATTTTGCAGCAGGATGGTGCTCCATCGCATACTTCCATCTCTACATCAAAGTTCCTCAAGGCGAAGAAGATCAAGGTGCTCCAGGACTGGCCAGCCCAGTCACCAGACATGAACATCATTGAGCATGTCTGGGGTAGAATGAAAGAGGAAGCATGGACGACGAAACCAAAGAATCTCGATGAACTCTGGGAGGCATGCAAGACTGCTTTCTTTGCTATTCCTGATGACTTCATCAATAAATTGTATGAATCATTGTCGAACCGCATGGATGCAGTCCTTCAAGCTCATGGAAGTCATACAAGATATTAAATATGGATCTCACAGCACCACTACTTAATTCACTGATGTTATGCAACATATTTTTGTATTTGAAGTAACTTATTTGTTCAATTTTCACATTACTCTCTGTAGGCGACAAAACTTTTGTCTTGCCAAAATCTGACCTGTGTTCATTAAATGATCAATCTTTCTTCAGTGAAGCAAATTTATTTTAGTATATTAAACATAATTTGGGAGGGTTTTAGCTTTCATATGAGCTATTTGTAAAACCAATGGATTAATTAAAAGTCAGGTTATAAGCTGTTGTTTCTACAAAATGGATAAGTGCCAAGACTTTTGTCAGGGACTGTAGAAGGGAGAGAAAATGGGCTGAGGTGAATGTAGAGGGGGCAGACAAACACAACCAACGAAAACAGTCTGCGCTTGTGTCACAAAATGTCAAACCCATGCGCCGTTTCCCAGAAGCTTTTCCAGACAAAATGTGGAAACTCAAAGCTCACTGGTGGGACTCTGGAGCCACAAGGATCGAATTACAGGCTTAGCCACGGATAATTTTCAGTAACTTCCAACTGGTTCTGGTAATTTGTTCTTTTTCCCCCTCGACATGGCCACTCTCTAACAACCTCAACATTTATCCTTGGCTTTGACGACGAGAACAGAGCCAAATGAAACCGGTGTGATTTTGTGATTTCATCAGAGGCTTTCCAGCCAAGCCCCCTGGCCTATTTCCATCCTGGTGGAATAAACGTAGGATGTTGTCATTGAAGTTCGTCGGGGCTGAATGGTGTCTTGGCTTGTTTAACGGGGAAGACAAAGGCTCCTTTCATCACCTGGTTTCCTCTTACACAACTGGAGTGAAATCAAACGGAGAATTCCCACTGGGGAGTTACGCTTCTGAAACATTTGTCTGTAAGGGAAGCCAGACAGACAGAAAAGTCCTCTCTCTCACACACACACACACACACACACACACACACACACACACACACACACACACACACACACACACACACACACACACACACACACACACACACAACAACGTACCTAAGTTGTTGGTATGTGTTGGTGAAACGGGGTTAGGCGACAGGTTTGGGGAGCTTGTGTCCATGCTGTGGGTCATCTGGTGATCGCTGGTCTCTCCATCCTCACTGAGGTAGCCGGGTGGTGGCGTTTCTGCACGCAAAAAAACACACGCAACATAAAGACACACACACACACAAGTTGCTGACAAAAGAGGCTCGTAAGTGGTCAAATTATGAACAAAAGAGCAGGTTAACCAATAGGATCCTCTTTGTGGGTAACCCAAAATCAAAGATCCAAACTGTCTGAACAACTACTGGTCCAAAAAAAAAAAAAAAAAAAATCAAATCTTTTTTTAGCAAAGAACTTTGAGTAATAAAGTGATGCATTGCCCGATCCACACTCCTGTATAATGTTGTAACAGCTGAGTGTGAGTCATGTTTGGCAGCATGCTGGTACCTGGTATGTAGTTGCTCTGGGGCTCAATGCCAGCAGGGAAGTTGGTGTTTTCTGGGATTGAATGGCTGTAGTCATCCAGAGGTGGGAACTCGCTGGGGATTTCTGTGTGTCTGGGCACCAGCACTGGTGGGAGTACTGTATAATGCACATAAAGACACACACACAACAAGCAGTTCCTCAGAAGATAGCAAAAGTGATTGGTTTCATGTCTGGGTAATATGAATGAATATGTAATGCAAAGCAATTCAACAACTGAATTATAAAATGATGCAATAAAACAATAAAATAGCACAAAGATAAGCTATAGATAAAAAGTGTGTCTTAGAATAAAGCCAGATCATTCCACAGAAAAGAAAAGATAAATAAATCTGAACAAAGTGTCAAACACCATCCTTAAAATTCTTGGATAAAACTCATGTTAGAACATGATGAAACTATCACTGTGATGGAATCTGAAGAATCAGAGATCAACGCGCTCCATGCTCTCGTACCTGGCGTCTCTACTCTCTGGTAGTGGTACGGGTTGACACACACTTCATCCTTCTTCGTGTGGAAGGCGTACTCGCACAGCTCCACCGCCCGCAGCTCATGGTGGGACTGCAGGTCGGGCCAGCGCCACAGACGGCAGTAGATGACGTGAGGCAAACCTTTTCTGTGGGAGACTTGCAGACGGCCATCCAGAGACCTGCAGAGAGGAGGAGAGGAGGAAGCAGCAGAGGCTGGTCAATGACCTGAAACACTTTGCTTGACATACTGGCTTATGTATACATTTATTCTCATCAAGGTTATGACAAATTTACAAATTATGATACGCAACTTTGACTAGTTATTGATCTGTCTTCCATATCTCCTTTGTGAACTTTTGCCAAATAAAAAACTAAATATTTTTCTCTATCTTAACTTGTATTCTAAGGACTTCAACATGTATTGGTAGTCTCATTTTAAAGATGTTTTGAACAGTCAGCGATGTGGTAATGGTCTCAGGCGGTTGAGCTATGGCACCTCTTTGTTGATTGGTAGTTACAGCCTGTGGCTTTAGCATAAACATGTCTTGATTAAAACTGACACCCGACAAAGGTCCATGACCAAAATGTAAAAATAAACTCACTTGTATGAGAATAAAACCTTTTCTTTCACAGTGTAGTATAATGAATATATTTATAAATAAAGGACATAACACTGATCTTCATATTAGATTCTGTTATAGATATTGTTGTTGTCTGGGCTCTTCCACTGACGAAGGTCCCAGCTGTGTGCCCGCTGCTTATGAGGTCATGTCTAATAATAAACAACCGGCAGTGACATTTCAGGATGTATAAACAGGAATTTCATTATGTTGATGATTTAGGCTGCTGGATAGTAATGAGCGGTAGTTTGACTCTGCAGATTGTCGTAATGGGGATGTAGCCTGTAATCTCTGAGCACAATGACCCAAAAACACACTGATCATCTTATGCAAGAGGCAACGACCACATATGGCCCCTGTGTCTCTGTCTCGCCCACTCACTCTCACACACAAATACAGAGGAAGGGTCAACGGCATAAGCTAAAGCCCTTTAGAAGGACAAATGTCAGTCTCCAAATAAAAACAAGGCCGTGTACCGTTAAACTACTGAAAGCTCAGCGGTGCCTCATCTGGGTCAGCCATAGTAGATCCAGCAAGCAGAGAATAGTGTTTGAATTTTTCATGTCAAAAGCTTTCATTCATCGTCCCTGTACTTAAAAAATGGGCTGGAAAGAATGCGTGTGTGTGTGTGTGTGTGTGTTGGGGGGAGGGCATTTTGCATTTTTAAATGGTGTCTGAGTACTTTAGGAGCACAGAAGTATACAGTTTAAGAGTGAAACTATCACGGGAGGAAAGTTGAAAAACATCCATAAAGCCTAAAAGGGAGAGCTGTAGTGCTGATGCCCACATCACAGAACTGCATCCAGCAGCCTTGTGAGGGTCCACATCTTGTAATAATAAGTCAGAATAATTCAGATGAACTACCCTGCACCTGATAAGCCTATGATCCCCTAAATAGTGAAAGGGGAAACATCTCATGATTGAAAAGCTGCAATTCAGTTGCCAATGTCACAGTTTATAAAAAAAAAAAAAAAAAAGCACCCATGTCTTTGTCCTTTTTAAACATCTTAGTGGTCCAGTAGAGAAGTGGAAGTTGACAGCAAAGCTATCCTCAACCATGAAATGCTATTCTGGCCAATCAATAACACATAAAACAGTTTGTTTTTCAACAAAAACGGTGTCTTGCTCATCGTACAATCGTTTTTTGTTCGAGATGTATTGTGCTGTCTGTTAAAAAGTCATTTTTCAGAGTGAGCCACAGCAACATCATGGAGGTCGTCACTGCTGACACATCAAAAAAAGGGAAGTGAGCAACATAATAATATTACAAATAATAGATCTATCATGTCATGTAAAATGGCTAGGGATGTCTCATGATAACACAGCGTCTGATCACAGACCTCCCAGACTTCAGGCTTTTGAAATCAAGGACAGACAGCGCTTGGCCTACGACTCTGCTTTAGATCTTAGTGTTGAGAGAAAACATTCAACACTGAGAGATCTGGCTGCTTCCACAAGTATATGTGGATACTTACACAGAGTAGACAAATAAACAGGAACACCTCGGGTTATTACGCGATCAAGTTAAACACCCGTCTTTGTAAAGCTAATGCTGATGATCGTGTCAACATGTTTAAAGTTGTAGTGTAATATTTTGTCAAACGTCTGTTTGTGAGGTTCTACATGTGGCAGATGTTCCTCTTTTCTATTTCAGTTTCCCTGTGTTTGGCGTAGGCCTGTATGGTCATGATTTATTGCTGCCGTTTCCCTTTACCACATTCATTGCATCATTTATTTTATGTTTGTGAGAGAGAGTACCGCTGTAAATCGCCTCAAAAGTCACTTAAACATGATTTAAAGCTAATTGATGTTTAACTAACGGACTAAATTTGCAACCTTGTTTTAGGGTTGGAAAAATATAAAAGACAGTTCGTAGCTTACACGCACAATGGCAGCTACAAAAGTGAATCATGAGAAATTGTCCAAAAGTCATGATGACGGGAGGGAAACGCATGAAATGCGTTTTGAGAAGAGGAGCAGTGATCACATGCCGACACCCACGACAAACTGAAAGGAACAAGATATTCAACTAATAAGAGCACCGACTGTGAAAATTAACCAGAATGTTGGAATGATACTAATGCAGCGTTACTGTGGTTCTACTGTAAGGTAGGAGCTCTTTAGATCTGATAAATGCTCAGATGTGTGTTTGACATGCTGATCTGATGTCAGTGGTATGTGTGTGTTTGGTGGCGCTAGACTCTGCGTGGGCTGAGACAGACGAGCACAAACTGCAGAGCATTACTGGCCATTTGGTGTATGACAGTACTCCGTGTCCTTCTCTTTGTGAAGCCCCCGCACAGTAAAGGTATGTCGCTCTAATAAGTTCAATGGCTGAACTGCACACAATGCAGCACAAAAGACTTAAGCAGACACGATGAATATGACTTCATACAGCTGTAGCAGTGACTAGGACCAGTATCACCAAATGCTTAGGCAGAAACCCCCCTCTCTTCTTGTAAACAAATGTGTTTCCTGTTCAGTACATTTCCTTCCTCATAAAACATCTTCAATCTTTCGAATTGCGAATTAGGGCTGCGACTAATGATTATCATGTGATGATCATTAGCGATGAATTTGCCGTTTATTTTCCCAATTAATCGTTTGGTTCATGAAATGGCGATAAATATCCATCACAATTTCAGAGAGCCCACCTCATCAAGTGTCTTTAAAACACAAATATAATTCAATTTAATGTTATGGAAGACAAGAAAAAACAGCAAATAGTCAGATTTGAGACCCTGAAACCACCAAATGTATGATTGAAAAACAACTTGATTAATCAATTATCAAAATATTTGCCTATTCATTTCATGTTGATTCACTAATCAACTAATCTTTGCAGCTCTTTTGTAAATTGTTAACATCCATGTGTGTAGGTGTCCGTACACTCACACACACACACGTATGCTATAGACATGCAATACATTGCTCCATAGCTCTACTTCAAAAAAGGTACCTGGCTTATACCGTACTATTCACACACCACAGCAGTTTACTCTCATGTGTAGTAGTTTTATTAAATGTAAACAATAGCATCAGTCAAAACACAGTCCACATGAAACGCACAGACAGATCCAAAGACACAATATACCTCCCTGACTCTGTATGACTCAGTGTATTGAAGACAGTTATGACTACTGCATGTTGAGTGAACAACTAATGGGAAACAAACTGTAAAAACCACTCCTGCACCGCCATCAAGCCTCAGCCTGTTGTTGAGAGGAAGAGCCAGCAGCACACAAGCAACCTCAAAGCTCAGAGTGCTTCAGGTATGGGGGGGGGGGGACTATGACCCCAAATTCCCTGCTGGGTGGACATGGGGGG
>NW_022280038.1:7303124-7338874 GCF_004355925.1 Anarrhichthys ocellatus
GGGGGGGGGATCTCAGGGCTTCAGAGAATCCAGGTCACCAGTTATCAACCTTCAGCACCAGAAACTGGTCAACACAGTTCACAGCAGACTAATCTCATTAAGTCACAACTCAGATGAAGACTTTTGGGACGCTGATGTCGGAGCTTTATTTTGTTTTGGTTGAGATAGTTTTTGCAATATTGACCTTGTGTAAAATTGTGTTTCTGTGTGCCTTAAATCTGGCTTTCAAATGTAATAGTGTTTTTAAAATTGTAGAAGGTGGTAAAAATAAAAAATAAACTTTCCCGTAGATTAAACACAAAACCCTAATTAACAATTAACATGGCAATTATGTTCTCAATTAATGGATGAATTGTTTGGTCTGTAAATTGAAAAAAAAAAAAAAATCCCAATAAAATGTATTTTTGTCATCATCATCATCATCATCATCATCATCATTATATAAATGTATAAATAATTGCTCGTTTATTAGGCCAACACCCAGAGGCTAGAACAAGGGAATGTTGTGAGAAATACATTTTAAAATGAATCAATTATTTTTCAAAAGTGATTGACAATTCTCATTCTGTCGACAAACTAATGGATCGATTGATGAACCTTTTCACTATTTAATACAAACAAAAAATGTAACGTTTACTGTAGGAGTGAGAAATATGACTCAATAACTAAAAAAAAAAAAGAAAATCTGTGGAAATCAAAATCACTCTCCACTTCTCTGTCCTGCATTGATTTCTATTTTCTACTGTAGAGACAACATGTCAGCTTGTTAAAACACGCTAGACGTGTCTCTGTCAACAGGGAGCCACAGTGAAATGGATGTCCAAAAAAAGAAAGGGACAAATTGGTATAGATTATTTTTGCCACAGGGGAAATTGTGTCAACATCATTGTGTTTCATGACCCGGAGCTAAGGCTGAACCCAACCTTTATGCCCAACCAGCTCTGTTTATGTGAATGGTAGGGATGGCAATCTGTGCGTACACGTACACGCACACACACACACACACACGAGAATGAGATAGAATAACTATACTTCTGATTGATTCAAACATTTAGTAATCATCTGTGTTATCGTGGTGTTTGAATGGAGAAGAGGGAGGAGACGTAGATGTGACTGATTGTGACGTGAGTAGAAGATACACACATTTTACATGTGTGTGTTTGTTTGGCTGACTCATAAAACCGACTCAGACAGAGCAGATTGAGCTTCACTGAGCTCGGGAGGGAGGGGGGTCAAAACAAACACTGAGGCATACCCAGTGACACAAACATATACACTGTGTGTGTGTGTGTGTGTGTGTGTGTGTTCAGGCTGGCGAAAGGTCCGAGCAGTGATGAACAAACACACACACCCAGACCTTTTGACAACTTTGCCAAGCTTCTAACTCAAGTGAAAGTCTAAGCTCACCAACAAGATGCCAGCAAACACTGCGAGGACCTAAAACACCTTTTAGAATTGTCTCTAGTGTTGGTCCTTAGGCTGCTAAACTGTCATGTTTAATCCAAACATTAAAAGACATTATTTTGGGTGTGTTAAATGCCTGCAAGAGCGTGTAAACATCAGGACCTCCAGTCCCAATCTGTCCTATGGGAGCACAGAGGGGGGGAGGACAAAGTGGATGAAGGATAAAGAAAGGAGGGTGCTGCTGCACAATAGGGCTGGCAGACTGTCTCAATAGCTCAGGGCAGCTCCGAGTGTCTGTGATTGGGCCCCTAAACCCCGCCCCACCCCCTTCCATCTCCTCCGTCTGTCCCGACCGCCCTGCCTCCGTCCAAGCACTGAGTGAGGGGTGAGGGTGGGGGCGTGAGGCTGAAATGGCCTTTGTGCCTTTCATAAAGTCTGTGGCCGGTCTGTCGAGCCATGACCAACAGGGCTGCAGTCCAATGACATGCAGCAGAGGGCCGCCGTCTTCCAATAACAACACGTGAAGACACAAATCATCCACCAATTCTGGAGACGGGGCTGCAATAAAGGTTCGGTTTTGAACCCTGACACACAGCTTGTTGGTGAATTAATTTCCCCTAAAACTGCTTCAATGGAGGACACCTGTCTCATACAACAATGAATGCATTATGGACCACTGTACTGGTACAATTGTTGTCACAGGTTAATCTCTTGTTGTGCCACCATTCAACGAATCTGCGAACAGAGTTAATCACATTACATAATCATAGGAATAAAAAGAGTTTCAGTTCTCTCTACAAGCTCTCTTTCTCTCCCGCTTGAGTTAGTTGGAGGGAGGGGTTAATTTGTTATTTAAACAACAATAACCTTAAAGTCCATACTGAGGACCGCAAAGCCAGATGTGAACCTACTCTTCAGCTCTGTCACTGACGTGGGTTTAACTACGTCCCTGTGTTGGTCTGAACAAGCAGGTATTAATACAAGGGGCAGCTTTTGGGGGGCGTGTTGTTTCAGATACCCTGAGATAATTAAATCAATTAGGAGTAACCTCCATTAGTTTTAAAGCCTATCAGACAACCCTGCACAGTGGTTTAACAAAAGTATGATGATTTATGAAAGTTATTATGACGACAATCGTTCAATTACGATAAATTATCCTTTTCTGGCTAATTCAGATGCAAAAATGAAATATTCCTAGAATTTATTTTTTCTTATAATAACAAAACCAGAAATATTGATGGGATAAATAGAAATGTTTACCATGTCACTTTATTTATCGTCGTATTATCGAACCATATTACTTTCCAGATATGAGCATTTGCAGCTTTTATGTCTCATGTGATATTAATCTGAATATCTTTGAGGTTCTGGACAAAAACAAGACATTTTATAAATCAAGAGATTAATTGAGAAGACAATAAACAGACTAATCAATAATGAAAATTACCATTTGTTGCCGTCCCAGAAATAAGTCCTTGTTGTTTGATAATGATGGATAGAGGGTAAAACCTTAGACTTCAGCTGGATCGTCACATGGACATCTTTCTTGTTTAGATTTTTTGGTTGACACAAATATTTCATAATTGCAGGGCAGCAGCCAACAACTTGATCACAAAAGAGCAAAAATCTTGGCTTGTGAGTACATTCCAGCAGTGGTGCAACTCACACAGAGGAACATCTTACACACACACACACACACACACACACACCTCCCACTCTCTCTGGAAAAGCCATCAGACTTCTCTTTTCCTTACAAAAGAAGAAGAAGGGGGGGGGGAGATAACCTAGAATAGAGGGTGAGAGGAAAGCCAGTGTAGCCCACAGGTGATATCACAGGGCTGGAGTGTGTGAAATAAGAAACCAGCAGACGGACGACAAAAAACATAGTCTGGACTCAAAGGACCGGGGACACGATAGAGGACTGGGAACCATTAGTTTTACTGCTAATACTCAATGAGCTGAGCAGCAGCAAAATGATGAATGACTGAAAATATTCCACATGCAAGTCATCAATAACTTTTTCTCCACAGTCCGGTTTAAGTTGTTTTCCAGAGTGTAGGTTTGTTCATTCTGTTAAACAGATAACTCCATCTGGATACAATATCCCACAAAGTGACATTTTGCAGTATGTTTGAGAATGGAGTGTGATTTGATGAAGAGCTTAAATTTAAGTTTTTGATATTATAGTTAAAGTAGCCTACACATTTTGGAACATTTTGTTATTTTAAATGACTTTTCCATCATTGATAATAAACCATTGATTACTTTTGGAGCCTTGAGATTGAGTGTTGATTGATGATCTGAAAATAGGCCGAAATAATTCAGCTGTGTGGCTAACGGTTAAAAAAAATTAATAAAAGGCAAGTGTGGCATATGCAAAGAAAACATTCCCGTACTGAAAATATGAAGAGAAAAGTACACTACTGTTGACAGGTCAGCAAAAAATAAGTTTTCTCCATTCTTACCAAATTACTTTTGGGGATCCATTTTCTGTATTCTGGAGTCTATCCCAACATGCACTGGGATTGAGGTAGAGTATACCCACAACAAGGACTGGGTAGCCGATATGAATTACTTGAGAAATATATATTTTTGTATGCTACATTTTAAAAGTTAAATGCATCAATCAGGAAAAATGAAGAGGCTCGATAAACAGTTTTGATGCTGAAACAATGTGTCGTGCAGCCCTACTTTGAATGGAATTTAAATCAGGAACTATCTGATCAAAGAATAAGTAAACAAGATGACTTGTCTTATTACAAACTGATACCTAGCCCGATCTGACACCTGAACAGTCCACTACTGGCCTAACACACACACAGAACACATTCACGTCTCACAATTTTGGGTCTGCAATTACTTGCATGTTTCTGGACTGGCCAACAAAAGCAGTCCGGCAAAATACAGTAAGTTAAATCATCACTAACACTTCAACCTAGACCTGGCAAGTTGGGAGAATACATAGGGAGCAATATTTTAATCATAAAGTACATCACAAGCTCAAAATAATACACAAATCCTGACAGAGGAGGTCCCTCAGGTCACATTCTTGGTTTGGGTTCACGGCCCCTTGTGTTGCTATATTGGGTGCTCTTGACAGTAAAGTGTCTGCGGCGCTCTTAGCGAGACTAAAGTTTCCGGTTCTTTTCCTTGCGATAAAGTGGCGCTCTCATCTAAAGAGCAGATTCAAGGATGAATGTTGCAGACAACCTAATAGTATAAATTATCTTTCTGTATTTAAAAAAAACTTCCACTTGTACTCGTGGCTTAAAAGTAATCGTCCCTCCTTTTAAACCCCTGCTCCTTCACGTTTCCCACACAGATCCAGCCGTAGTCCAGCACCGTGCAGCAGCAGCAGCAGCAGTGGTGGTGGCCAGAGGAGCACAAAGACAGGCTTGTTGTCTGGGGAACGTGTCTGTGTCTGTGTGTTTCTTTGCTGTGCACGTGCACTCCCCCGCAGATAGTGAGAAGGCCAAGTCGAGGCAGAGCTGTCTCTCTAACCCTCTCCACCCCCGGAGCTAGCCCAAAACCAAACAGCCGCCGACGCCCTCCTCCAAACCCCGGGAGGCAGGGAGAACATTCCTCTGAGCTGACTAACCACACACACACACGTACACATACACACGTACACACAGACGACACGTACGATGACATACAATCAGTAAGTGGCCTGAACGCGGTCTTCTAGAAGTAAATACTGACTTTTAAGTTTAAACTACATTACAGTTCAATTTCAATTAAAACCAAATAACTGTCCAGAAACTGTTTCACATCTTATCTTTTGTTATGTATTCATTTTGGAATAAAACTGTTATTCACTTAAAGATCAGAAATATCAGCTATAAAAATGTCATCACAATATTATGATACTATACACATTATAAAACAGTAAACCACACAGCAGGTGAAGTCACTAAGCTTTGACTCATTCAGTTTTTTGTGGTTAAAACTCTTTGATGACAACAAGGTGAACACCAAAATACAGGCACTGTAGTCCCCCCCCCCCACACACACACACACACACACACCTCAACAGTATCCACTTTCTGTCAAGCAGATCAAACAATGACAGGAATCCTGAACCCAACTTCTCACCATCATTAGAGCAGCCAACCACACCCAGACAGACAACACACATAAACTCTCTGTGACCCGTTCTGTATCGCGTCCCTGTCCAACAATGCTGTCTCGGATGACTCAGGTGTGATACTTGAATGTAAGATACCCAATGGAGTCACACACACACACACAGAGAGAGAGAGAGAGAGAGAGAGAGAGAGAGAGAGAGAGAGAGAGAGAGAGAAAAAGGAGGTGGTAGACATTTGAGCACACTGAAATATGATGCAGATTAAGGTGAGAGAAAATAGCATGCGGTCCACAAGGATCTCCCAAATACGAAGCTGTATTAATTCTTCAGGCGTCAGTTAAAGTGCTTTGATTATGTAATTTTTCACATAATCAAATTGTGATTGTTATTTTATATTAAATATATTATATTAGTCAAATATATTCTATTATATTCAGTAAGATATTTTTAAAAGATTGGCAGTGTTTCGTGTTGCTAAATAATGTAGAGCTGCAGCACTAATCTTTTGATCCATCGACAGAAATAGAATAAAAACACTTTTAATAATCGATCAATCCTCTCAAGTCATTTTTCAGAAATGTGTTGGCTATTATTATTATTGGGAATTGAAAATCTAGGGGACTTTTCTTCAGATAAAATATGATATTTGTGAGATCACCTTGAACTGTAGGAAATTGTGCTGTGCACTTGTCACTGTTTTCTGATGATTTATAGACCACACAATTAATATAATATAATATAATATAATCAGAATAGAATGTATAGGACTGTGTCAACAGTATGCTGGCTGTTAACTGCTGTGAAGAGAGATGGACCGACATGTTATCATGACAGTGTTTACCTTCAGCTATATAACATTTACAAAAAAATTAAATCCACTGCGTTCCAAATCTGTGTTGCTTAAAGTTAAATATCTGAGAGTGAATCATCATCACTCTGTCTTTGGCTTCTCATCGACAAAAAAATAAGAAAAGTTGTTGTTTTAGCATTTCACTGGCGACATCATTCTACCAACTTTGACCACAGTCGGAAACAAAAGCATGTGTCAAATATGACTAACAACTGGTTCAAAAGACATGATGGCAATATTAAAAAAAATAGCATTAGCTCACACAATTGAAACAACACGCACTGACGTGTGCTATGCTAAACGTCAGGATGTGTAGGACAGTGGTGCAGTATGTATGTGCGGCATTCAAGCAGGTGACGTATGAAGCAAAGCAAGTATACACAATATCTTCTGGACATAGTAGCTGCAGTGTGTGTGTGTGTGTGTGTGTGTGTGTGTGTGTGTGTGTGTGTGTGCATTGTCGTCTGTCATCCAGACACACAGAGACACACTTCTTCTGATGCTGGATGGCTGTCTAGAAGGAAAAACAAACCAGTTCTCTCTCAGCTATTAGCGCGTTTCTTTCTCTGCATGCCAACCACTGGAACCGCAGTCTTCCTCCGATAAGCTTGAGAATCCAATACGCTGCCTCTTGCCAAATATTCTGTCTCCTTCTCTTCCTTCAGCTAAACCCTTTGGCTTTCTGGTTTTACATTTCTCTTTCAAAACTCGGATCCTCTCCAACTTCTCATCTCTGTCCCTTTCACTCTTCATATCCCGTCTTCTGCTGTCTATAATGCATGTGTCATCCTCCTCCCTCATTAAATCACACTCCCCCACTATGATGACAGGCTCTCCCCTGCAGCACCAGACAGACACAACACTGGGAATCCCAACTCCACTTCGTCCCTCTGTATTTCCCTTTACATGCTGTCCCTCACTTAGCGCCCAGACAGCATGAATCTGGCTAATAAACACTTGTACTGTACGATGGCGTCAACGTATCAACGTATCAACTAGGACTGGGAAGAGACAACATGATACCAGAGTCACTAATGACGACAAAGAGATTCTTTCAATAACTTCCTTGAAATTAAAACACATTTTCTACAAAATAGTCTAAAACTGGCACAATTTTGATTTAAAAATTCCTATTTGATCCAAGAACACAGATAACAAATCTTGATTCGCAATGGTGACCACAAGTTTCTATAATTCCATGATTTACACAAGACTACCGCGGGATTGCTTAAGTATTTCTTTTGATTTATGTTTTGATTTCTTGAGTCTCTCATTCGGCCCATAATCTTTCTTTTCCCTGTCTTTTTTGTTTCATCCCATATTTTATTTCTGTACTTGGGGTTCCTTCCCTGCCTCCCTCCTGCCCTGACATGCAGCGGTGTGAATCAGACTGTAGTCCCGCTGCCAGGAGGGATGTGTGTGGACAAGACGAAAGCACTCCCCAGCCATAAGACGGACTAAGCTAAGGGAGGTAGGAATCCCCCAGGCTCTGCGAAAAGACAAAAACACACACAAACATGCAACACACACCTTGAATCATCTGTAATATACCACCAGTGATCCCCCACTAAACTGCTATTGGAATCTTACAAACGTTTCTGCTCTGAAAGCTCCAATGTAAACTTATTCACCCCAAATCCCTGTTCGACACAGAGCCTTTAACATGCATGTGTTTATCTTTCTGTTAAGAATGATTGTTTGGCTTCCATACATAGTTCTCTGTTCAAACATGACCGGACTGCTACGGACAGGTAGATCATTTTTATGTAATAATTTGCATTTGGCTCAAAGACTAGTCGATGCAAGAAGCTATTGAGAGACTGTTGACCAACTGGTTCCTCCTAAATTCAACGTCGGACTAATTTCTATCCATCGTTACAGAAGTAGTTAAGCTTGTAAAGGTCTCTCCTCAGTCACATCTGCCACTTTTGACAATTTATCGACAACAAATTTGAGAATCCATTGTTGAAGTAATTCATTAAACAAAACCGACTAAATAAAGGCGTCACTTTAGGCTATGTGGGACATCAAATGTTATTCCAAAAAAGTTACAAATCACCTTTGCAAAGTGTTGGTTCGGGTTGAGGAAAGGTCATGGTTTCATAACGTATTGGTTTATCTTAAGGAAACACGGTGGTTTGGATTAAAATAAGTACTTCCTCAACGTTACGGGATCTTCAACATCTTAGTTAAGGTCAGGGCCATCGCTAAATTAACCAACAATGACAATGGGTAGAAAATAGGAACCAAACAGCCTCTTGTGTCAAAGTCTTGTGTTTTGTTGACCAATCCGACCTCCTCCCTCAACCCCTAACTTTGTGTCTATTTTGCTCAAGAGACGGACAAGAGTCACATCTTCTAGGGTCACTGGAGAGGCCTTGGAATATTTAGTTATTGGGCAGCCACAGTATAACCACCTGAGATATTTACCAATCCATAATGGGAACAGACGGGGCTTCTGCTTATTTGCACGAGAGTCTCCTTAAGCAACAGAAGTTAAGTCATTCGTTAGTCATCTTTTCACATTCAAACAGTGCAGGCTCCCACACGACACATCCACCCCTCTACCATCGCAAACTGGGAGACTTTCATGGCTTGACGCATTTTACACACCGATGTTTGTGACTAACCCACGTTTACAGCTCATAGGAAGAAAGGATTTAAAAAGAGAGAGGGAGGGAGGGAGGGTAGGTCAGCACCACAATCCCACAATTGCTTGTTGTTGAGTGACTAAGGCTTGAACTTGGACAGGAGCCCCAGCATTCACTTTGCTTACTGCTCCTAAAAGAAAATGGGAAAACAACTCATTGTGAAAACCACAGCGAGTAAAGCAGCAGCCATGCCCAAATGATAGGCGAAGTCTAGTCTTCGTTTCCGGATTCAACTGGGAATTTAAATCAAAGTGACTGAGTTTTTTTATGGGACGCAGGCTTTATCTCCAGTGTAAACATGCTGGGACATGCACACACACACACACACACACACAGCCTACGTTAACCACCCGCACCCAAAAATAACTGTTTATGGACCAAAATCACCAAGTTGTGATACCATGGTTTCTAACCAGAGACAGTCACGGTATTGTAAATGCCGTCTAGCATTTAAAATCTGACAGATGGCTTTCCCAAATCTTCTAAACATCTCATTTCTACCACTTGGCAAGGCAAGTCTGACAGACAAAACTTACAGGAAGGAGCTGCTTTGGACAAAACGTCTAAACATCCTTAACTTTGTTTGACACAACTGGAAGAAGACATTAAGTCTTGAGATTTAAAAAAAAAAAAAAAAAAAATCAGCTTCTGGCATCTGGCCCTCTAAGATATTTCGATCAGCTGTGATGAGCAAAACATCTGTTTTACCCCTTATTTAATAATCCTGCCTTAAAGTCCCCCAACAGATACTTGATCTGCTAATCCACCAGCTGACGCCCGGCTCAACCAATGCACAGCGCCTGCTTCCATCAGCACTCAGCATCACGGCTGACCGTCATCAAGAGGGGTAGCAATGAGCCTCATTAGGGAGTACATGTGTCAGAGAGATAGGAGCTGACCTCTGCATGGACAGGCCTGGACACGCAGGCAGCTGCTGTCAGCCAGCCAGAACGTAGGGGAATTAATAGAAACAGCAGCTCTCCAGGGACAGTGTTAGCCCACACCGACAGCCAGCCCTGATCTGGGGTCATCTTAATGCACTCCCTCCTCTTCCCCTCTGTATTAGTGGTGGGAAATATAAAACCTGGATCATGACAAACATTATTTAACTTTCCGGGTAGGCTTAACTCCGAAAGCTGGCCCGGGCCTGTGCAAGCTGTGATATGCACACTTGTGGCAATGAAGAATGTGGGAGTGCCCAGAGTAGGGCTCAAGTTCCATCTGACACACAGTGTGCTATTTAATCTAAATTGCCCACATATGCAAGTGAGGTTTTGTGGACACATTCAAAAGTTTGAGATCTTTATTTTGTCACTTACAACTTGCAAAGAAATGGTGTATATACTTAAATCACTCTACACTCTGTTGCCAGTTTATGACTCACATCTAACTGAAAGTAATGCAACCCTACTTTTATAAAAAGGTTATAATGCTATTGTTATTGTTGAAACTTTTAAGGATGGGTATTGATTCCACTTTGTTATCATTTGGAGACCGTAGATTGTTGCACTGTTTTGAGGCCTTTTCTATGAATTAGATTACAATCATTTAGGTATGCAGCCAACGATTGTTTTCATTGCCGATTCATCTGACAATTACTTCCCTGATTAATTGACGAATTGTTTGGTCTGGACTTCAGATAATTGTTAAAAATGCCTTTTACGCACAGTCCACACCTTCCAATGTATTCTAATGTCCAAAACCACAAGATATGTATTTGTATAACAAAGTAAAACATCAAAAGCTCACATTTAATAAGCTGGAACCAGCAAGTGTTTGGCATTGAAGGAAATGACTTAAACTATCCACTGATTATCAAAATATTTCATTAATTTTCTGTTGATTTACTGATTAATCACTGCAGCTGTACCCTCTCTGATGTACTTGTACATGAGGTGGATGCTATTTAGCTAGGAGTGCTGGTACATGAGTGTATGTAACAGATGCTGTCCTGTTATATCTTCAAAGGCAGTTTCATGTGTTGGAATGTGTTAAGACAGACACAACCTTTAATTCCACATTACTCCTGCTAATATGATGTTACTATGACGTTTAGGAACTCAGATCAGTCAAACTCAGACTATTGGCAGGCATGATTTGTGTGTACAAACAGCACCTCACAAGCTCTTACCTGCAACAGCCTTCGTAGAAAAGAGACTGCTTCTAACTGAACTGAATGCCACAAATGACGAGCAGCAATTTGACATTGAATGCCAGCGTTTATTACACGAATAAGATGCTGTTTCGATAGACAAATGGCTGTGTAGATGCATTGAAAGGAGACACAAGAGCCCAGCTCCACAGAGCCGCCTACGCACCAACACAAGCCCACACCGCCAGAAAGTGTCCCAGATTAAGGCCAAGTTATATAACTTGAACTCCATTCGTGCTTTTTGAATTGCATGTGCGCTGCTGGCTACTCAATGCACACATTGCATCCTCTTTATTCAACAACGTGACGCCAGTAAAAACGTCAATTCCATCGCAATAAACTGCAAAAAAAAAAAGAAAAGAGAAAACGTTTCAGTTGACTTAAAGTAAAGTGTTCATGTGATGGCATGTCAGCTGGGCGAACTGACAAGATGATTTTGTAGCTTTCTGTGAGCTCGTTAAGTATTAACTCACACTACCCACCGTTTTGCTACATAAGTATCTACATATACATAAATAGCTACATATTTGACGCGAGACAGGAAGTGGACATGTCAAACGTATCTGTGACGTAAGGTTAAGGATGTCACACATGTTTACGTTAAGGTGAGCATGCTACGGGTAGCTAAAGACTGCGTTAACGATGTAAGGTTAATTAAACGTCAACACTGCAGCGCTCCGACTCTCCTTACCTCGGTATGGTGATGCATTTGGTGTTGATATTCTGGGTGGTGATGGCTTTCTCCAGCTCGTCCAGTTGTCCCGTCTTCTTCAGCTTCTTTACGAGACTTTTCACCGCCTTTTCGCACCATTTCTCCTCCTGGCCGTTCTGCTCTCCCTTCTTCCAGCCCAAAAGTCTTTTTACAATGGGGGGAGTGAAAGGCAAAATTGACATCTTGAGTTCAGTTTAAGTCCTTCCAGTGTCGAGAAAGTCCAGGCGAACAACCGCTCTTCAAAACGGTCCAACTCAGCGGAGGTGAAAGCGTTGCTTGGCTAAAGATAAAATGTTGTTGTTCATTAATCGCCACACCGATGCATCCCGGAGTTAAACCCTCCAGTTGTAGCGCACTCTGTCTGGCTCCGAGCTCAGCGGTGAACTGTGCGCCGGTAGTCTGTTGCGCTGTAGATTTAGTGCTACTCCGCCAGGAAAGCTAGTTCCCTCTGCTCCGCTTCAACCCGGAGCTGTTTTTAAATACACCCAACACGAGTTACACGCGAACTACGTCTTTAAACTCGAACAAGGTCCAAACGATGACGCGGAAGTACTTTATTGGTGTTTTATTTCTACTCTAACCTCCGATCCAGCAAAAGTTTTGTTGAGTTCAGAGTCATCCGCGGTGCTGGGTCCCCTTACTGAAGTCTGCAAGAAGTCTGCATCAAATGCAAATGCAGGAGCTGCTGCTGAGAGTCCAGTTCGAGCAGCTGGCCAAATGTATTGCGCTGATATTGCACAATCCCTGCCTCCACTGCTATTGCTTGCCGATGAATTAGCATGTGGCTGAGTCTAAATACACTGTCACGATCACATACATGCACAGATCATTTGATGTACTAATCCAACAGTGAGCAAAAAAGTGAATTGCATGTGACAGCAATTTGGATGAAATGTATTATTCTCCTGGTGTTGATCTTTGTGGACCACATAGGATACAGAGGTGCTACAAGTTTTGTACATATCCACAGACAAAAAAATGCTTTACTTACGTATATTCTTTGTGAATTTTCTTGAAAATTCCCAACAGGAAATCATCCATCTGTTTCAGTTTATCTATACAACATAATTATAGTCCGAAGAGGCCCATGATGTTCTTACCTCCTTATCCCCTCTACGGGAGATTTAGGGTTTTTGACTTTGAGGGGAAAATACACTCATTCTTTTCTCCTTTTTATTTTTGGAAATCCACACACTCTTAATTATCCAACAGGCAAGGGTACATTCCTGTGTGTGTTTATTGTGCAAGGACTTAAAATTCAGCATCTCCAACACAACACTTTCCAGTAATTGCTACTGGGTTGTTTGTCTCCACATGGGTAAATAACTTGGCAGCTGCTGTAAGATGGAAGGTGATAAAAGTCATGCACACATGCACAAGGTGAGACACCAACTTGCCTCAACTTGTTACAGATTCAAGCGTGTCTACTCAACAAGGTGGCAGTTTGGTTTGCAGCGTGGCTCAGCACCAAAAACTAGCCTGACATATGCACACACTCACACATATGCATACACCCCCTCTCTCACACACACACACACAAACACACACACACACACACTGTCAAGGAGTCGAAAGTGCCAGATGTACAAAAGAGTGTGCAACGCAGCTGAGCTCACCACAGAGAGAGTGATAGTCGAACAGTTTAGGGTGTGAGGCTGCCTTTGTTCTTCACGCTTCAAAAGAAAGACTTTACTGCGTTCAAAAGCGGTTTCCAAACTTGGGTGCCTTATATTTGCAAGCGCTTGAAAGAATTGTAAAAGTTGTGAAAGCGCTGCATAAAGAAGCTAATGCACTTGCTGGGTTTCTCTTTACAAATCCCAATTTTTTTGTATCATACGCAAACAGTGTCAGAGAAGGCAAAAGCAGAATAACTTGCATACTTATGGCCTCAAAGTGGCAGCAAACAGTCCTAGAAAATATCCATTTAAAAGTGTATTCTTTCATTCATGAAGTCAAATTCAAGGAAGAAGTATTGTCAATTCCCCCATGTCTTGAAGCGCAAACATTTAATCAGGGCCTCCGTTGACATTTCACACTCATACAAAGAGTAGCATCGACCTGTGGTTACATTTTTGGTTTGTGTGTACAGGCGCATCGACCTGCGTCCAACAGTTCCTCTCTCTGTGCACAGTGCGTTGTTTGTGCTAAAAATACAGCTGGCTTAGCAGGACAGAACTCTTTCCTTTTATCTATATTGGTTCCACAGCAATGTATAATTTTATAGCTGCTAAAGGCATGTCAAGGTTCCTCCTTCATGCCTACACAACCTACAAATAGATTCACACTGCACAATAATGTATTCAAGTAAAAACATCATGTACAACTTACAAAAATCTTCATTAACTCCATTAAGTTCTTACGAAACACACACTTTTTTCAAGCAGTACTATCACAACCGTTTACTTTACTGTCCCAGTGAGAACGTTTCAGTGTTTTTAATGCTATTAGTCATCAACGGCTCCTCGTCTGTGATAACAATCAAGTCTGCAGCTGTAAAAGACGCCGCCCTTATCTCTCTTCTCTGGTGTGTTGGCAGGTTGGAGGAGAAGGCTGGAGGAGCGTGCTGCCATGTGTCACATGCTGAGGCCCTGCGGCCCTCTCGGCACCTGTTTACACCCCCGGGGGACACGGCCGGCCAAGACAGCTGGTTTGTTTGGAAGAAGTGCAGGGTGAGACAGGGTGGATATGGGGGTGCAGGATGGGGGATGGGATTACAGATGGGCCGCAGTAGACGGGGGGGGGGAAGGGAGAGGGGTCTTCTGTGAGAAGAATTACTGAGCACAAAAGGAACGTCAGCAAGACTGAATGGGCAGTGACCACGTACAATCCGATGGTTGATAATGACATTGTGCTGGCTTCGACCTCTGGGGACTTGGTCCACAGAGGATGTGTGTGTGTGTGTGTGAGAGAGAGAGAGTGAGTGAGTGAGTGAGTGTGTGGATGTGTGTGATGTCAGCTGGTGTCCCAATGGAGTAAAAGGGTCAGAAAGAATAGAGAATGTGGGTGTCTGGATGGATGTGATAAGGACACAGATGACCAATGTTTGGCCAACTCAAAGAGGAAATTACACTTACTGATGATCACAACATTATAAAGCTCATCTTCAACATAGATAAAACATTTAATGTTTAAATAAAGCTTATTAACTACTTAATCTTCATCCAATATTCATCTTAAAGTTCCCCTGAATTAGCTTCAAAATTAGACTAAAAATATATCCAATTTACCAACAACTTGTGTATCTGTATGTATCTTTTGTATCTGTACTTGTATTGCTTGAAAACTAATTTTGTATTAAACTCCACAATAAAAAATAAAAATGTATTTACATTTGCATTTAAATGCATTTAACCACAATGTAGACTAGTCTGTGTTTTTAAACAGTTCAGGGTTTTGCAAATAAAAAAAAGAAAGTTTTGTATTTGACAGCGATTGAAGAAGTATTCAGATCCTTTATGCAGCTAAAAGTAACATCACCACAATCAAACTTACAAGTTAAAGCTTTGCATTTAAAATGTTACTGAAAATATTTTGTAAAACTTCAGAAGTATTATAAGATAAATGAACTAAATTAATCATATGTGTCTGTGGAGTCACAAGTTTCTCTCTTGTTCCTTAGCAACAGATTTAAAAATCTCTTTACAGTTTAACAAAGCTGAGCTTTTCAAGTAGTGTGTGTGTGTGTGTGTGTGTGTGTGTGTGTGTGTGTGTGTGTGTGTTGAGAAATAAAAGTGTTTTCACAGATCTCCTTGGCAATAACATGATAACATGACACTGTTTCTCTCTGAGAGAGCCATCAATCGTTCAACAGCTCCTAACAGCTCCTTGAGCGAGCACATGGTGTACCGAAGGGTCTTCATCAGAACCCTCCTACACGCACACACGCACACACACACACACACACACACACACACACACACACACACTCTTCCGCATGCAGCCGGCCCCTCCTTTCTCGCTCCAGATCTCTATAGATGACACTTTGCCTTCCTCTCTTTCACTTGTGTTTGCACTCCCTTCACAAACACCCTGTGGTGGCGCTTCAGAGATGAATTCACAAAGAGAGAACTTGTCTTGTCTTGAGTTTTATTGCATATAGATAAGGTGCACATAAAAAAAACTGGGATCTTCCAGTTGGCTGGCAAGAGAGAGGACTTACACATATTTTCACCGTTGGCAGGCGTAACACAACTTGTTTTGCCTGTAGATTTATTAAGCCTCTGTCTGTTGGAAATTAATATTCAAGGCTTAATTTCATGACAATATCGGCTTTGAAACCGAAGGCTGGATTCCACGTCACGCCCGACTTTGCTTCTGACGGCATCAGACAGGAAGCTGAAGGCTCGATCCCACGGGAGGCAGAGAGAGACCAGCTCTTGAGGGGATAGGCCTTATTAAAGACAGTATGATGTAATCACAATGGATTAACCTGACAATACACACTCCTTTTCACATTTATATCCACATTTATTTCTCTAAGTGTGTATTCATATGTGACCATTGTTTACATCAGATAAGTAGAGGAACCACTTTGGTTAATACTGTAAGTCCCCGGTGAAAAACATTTCGAAACTTCTGGCTGTCACACAACTCAAACTTCGATGAATAACAGGAAGACAGCTCTTTTTCCTCTCAGGGTAATTTGCCTGTCACTTCGCAAAATCCTCAGTGGCAGCTTGCATGAATGCAAACCACATATAAAGGTTGGCTTTGCTAAAATGACATAGTTTGGATGTAAGAGCTTCTGAGATCAGTTTAACTTTCTTTGGTTTTAAGGAAGTTTTACCAGATGGACTGGGGCATTTTGTCTGTCATTTACTGTAATACGTTGTTGTTGTTGTATAGTGTCAGTGCTTCTATTATAGTAAAAGGCCTCATATCAATCAAGTGGCCAGTACCAAGCTTGTGCTTTGAGTTTTGGGTGGTGGGCAAACTGTTTTCTTCATGATACAATCACCTGCAGACGCTATATTTTAGTAACTGGGTTTGAACAAGTGCATAATCAGCAGCTATCCAACCGGGGGCTAGATGCATTAAAGTCAGGTGTCCCTCGAGCTATATTATGTAAGTATGATAACAAATGATGGATAACCTATATGTGCAGTACATGCAGTCAGCTTCGACTTACAATGGACTGTATGAGAATATTGTGTACATGTTCTTTTCAAAATAACAACATTGATTTTGTGATTCTATGACGACAATAGTTCAAAATAAATTCTGCAAATTGTAAAAACTGAACATTTCACATTCAAGCCCACAAACAAAGAAAAGCCAAACTAGCGTTCTCATTTATATTCACATATTATGAATGATTTTTCAGGTTTTTGTTTCGTGTGTGTGTGTTCAGTTTTCAGTGGACATTCTGCTCAAGTGGGAGTTAAACATGTTGGTCAAAGTCCAGGGCAGTGCCATTGTAAAACGTTTTACAAGGTCCACATATTGCCTCTTTTGTCTTCTGTGTTGGACACAAATTAAAATTTTAAGTCAAAAACTAGTTGGATCTGCAAAAAAAGAAATACTGCCATGAGTTACTTTTCCTTACAGTAAAAGTCCCAGAAACAAATCATGAACTGAACTGTTCTTAGTGTTAGCTACGGCCCTGACTTTGTCACAGCAGCAGGAGTACATTTCTGGTTTTGTTTTTAAAGAAAGGTTGAGAGTGCAAACCCTTGCAATTGATTCAACCCACAGAGGGAAAGGGGTCAGTGTGAGCGTCCTGGAGTACCAGACTGGTACACAGCAGAGCCATGTGTTTGTTTGCTCATCAGCACTGTGTGACTCTGCTGATGCGACTTCTCCCTGATGCTACGTGAACACACACGGGTGGATCAAACACAAACACAAACACATGACTCACAGCACAGGTAGCTCTACTCTCGTTCCGTAAAAAGTCATTGCTGCAGGGAAATGTTCTGCCTCCAGGTTCCAGCTGTGACTCATCGTGTGAAACGACAATCCCAGAGATAACCCCGGTGTTCCTATTGTGACTGATTTATAAAACACAAGTTTGTCTTGCAGTGCAGACTGAGGCTCTGCTGTCATGACTGACCTCTGAGCCATGAGTCACTATAAATGGCTGCCGGTCAATCCCTGTGAGAGCAAATTTCCTGTTGTTAGCATGTCTGCATAATCTCATTGATAGCAGACAGGATATTGAGTTGAGGTCACGCAGTTTGACTCAAACTTGACCTAAACTTGGACTAAACTGCTTTGTGATGTTGATTCAGCTGAAGTCAAAAACCTGATGAGCAACAGTCAAACATTTTTCTCGGGTGAGCACACCCGAGCCTCTTTAATATTAGTAACAGTAACTGAAATATAATATTTTAATCTATGCATCGTCACTTGCTTTCGCTAATGATTCTAAATTTAAGCCCTCAGCACAGCCAGCATAATCATCAGCACATGAGCAGGTGTCACTGACGTAGATGAGATGAAGTAAGGCCTTTATTTTGAAGTGAGGTCTTTTCAATTTCTTTACACCCCTCAAAGAATCTGAAATAAAGCAAATGAACAACAACAGTTGTAGCCCAGTAATGGGTAAATACAGCAGAATAAAGAAGAAAATGATAAGTGATAATAAATATGATATGTCTTGTCAGATATAAGACCTTTTACAGAAAGGTGTGTGCCTTTCCAAATCATGTCCAGTCAACTGAATTCACTACTTGACTTCAATCAAGGTGCAGAAACATCTCAAAGATAATAAAGCGTCCTGAATCCTTTTTAATTTGCTGTAATTTGGGTCTAGGTCACACCTGGTGACCTAGACCTCTGGAATACTTCCAGTAACTCCATATTGTTGCTTTCCTTTATAACTGTAACCCAGAACATGTTTCCCTGATAATACACAGCTTTTTAGCATCATTGCCACATTCACTCTGCTCAGCCAGGATTTCCCAGCTGATCCACTGATGACATCATGCAGTCTTCAGCCACTTTACGTCATTCCTATTTCTCACTAATTTCACAATCAGGGTAAAAAGACCTCAACAAAATATCGAAACATAGACAATGTTTTATCGTGGGATTAAGTGTAAAAAAACAGAAAAACATACGGACATAAAAAACCTGAGTATAATAAACATGTTAATTCAGATATAAATGATTATAAATAAAATACAGCAGTTCCTCTTCAGATGAAGGTGTTCCAGTGAGGGTTTCCTTTATTCTGCTGACTGTGAGCGTGTGTGAGTTTTAATGTCTTTCTGAGAAATAAACCTGTTAAATTGTGCCACCCAGTGGCAATATTATTCATTACAAGCTTGCGCACTTCTCAGGTATTGTACCTGAGAGACAGAAGAGCAGTTTGGCTTAACAGACTGTCTTCTGCTGAGCAAAATTAAATCTATCATCAAAAAATATAATTTACCAGTCAAACAATTAGACAATTCTGGTCATCTAAATCTTTATGGTGTTTTCTCTGGAGAACATGAACCTCCTCACTATCACTGATTACATGCTACATTGAATGAATTATGTCTGAAAGCATACTACTATGTTGGATTTGTGCGATACTGTCCACTGCACATCATACTTAACGAAACACTAAAGTGGATTAGATCGAGTGAAATTCCTATTTGAACCATAATTGCACATTTTATCCCTGCATACCAGCTTTTCCATTTGCATTTATATGACAACAAAACCCCTCAATCTCAGATAACATATGCATAGAAGATCGAGCATTTGGTCACAGACCATTGCTTTTCTTTGTGGCTGATACAATTTCTCATTCTCCTAAGCCCTATTCACACACACCCCTTGACAATATGCAAATAATGTCCCTGGGCTACCATTGTATTGCTGCACTTGAGCAATATGAGTGAGATGAACACTATTGTTGCTGGAGTTGTTATCAAATTCCACAAGCCTTTAAAAAATGTCTGCAGCTGATCATAATGTAGCAGCATAAACAAAGAGATCTATGTGATCTGCCTAATGTTTGGGAAACAAAGAATCTTATGAACAACATGGAAATGAGATACTCACATTTAAACGGCTCATCTCAATTTATTCCACCTTTTTTTCTAATCTGGAATGATATTTGGTCATTTTGAGATACAAAGACATGAAACATGATTACTAGTGATAAAGAAAACAAATCATCTTGTCATGACGTGAATACAGTTAGACTATCTTAAGAATACTATCTAGGATCATATGATATAACTTCAAACGTATTAGTGTTATCTTCTTTTATCACAAAACCTGATCCGATTGGTTTGTGATGCACGAACACGGTTTGGCTTGAAGAGCTGGGAAGTAACTAAGTACATTTACTTAAGTACTTGTACTTCAGCACTTTCTTTTTCCAATAAAGATTTTTGCACACAAAACGCTAAGTTGATTAAGCGATTGACTGAAAACTAACTGGCAACTATTTTAAAAAATGGTTTGTCATTTATCATGCAAAAACATTTCATAGCTTCAGCTTCTAAAGTGGGAGGATTTGCTGCCTTTCCTTTTAGTAATTGTAATAATTTTAATGTTTTCAGGACAAAACAAGCATTTACGATGATGTCACTTTGGCTAATTGTGATTTCTCTCACTTTTTTTAATTCTTTCGAACCAAAAAAATCAACTGAAAAATAATCATCAGATTAATCCTTAATGAAAATAAGTCCTTCACAAAATAGTTTAAAATGAGCTCTACCTCAACCACCTGCATTAATAAAGTCCCACTTTTACATATAAGCATTAAAGTATGAGTAATAATTGTAAAATTATATAATATACTGTATACTGTAGAGTATAAGGGGCATTTTTTACTTTAATACTTAAAGTACATTTTCCATGTGATACTTACGTACTTATACTAAAGTTATACTAACAAAGACATGTTTGAAATAAATCAAACTAACTAACTAAGGTTTTAATTAAGGTTGAGTTATATTGATCAGTTGGTCAAGGCGGTTATACTTTTGCTCTCAGAAGTGTGTTTGGACAGCCTCTTCTCTCAATGTTTATACTCGAGAAAGACTCCATCATCCAATTTCTGTATTTTTTTAATAACACACGTGAAAAAGGCAGTCAGCGCAGACATTTCTCAACATTTCTCAACATTTCCTGCTGTTATTGCTTCTTGAATGCAGCACAAAAAACATTATGTGACTTGTGACACTTGTGCCAAAAGATGGCAGTAAAAATCCACCGATACCCCACTGAACAAAGTCCATTCATAAATGTAACCACCACACAAAACACCCAGGAGATGAAGGCAATTATTTACTCCAAAGCACTCTCAGCAGAGGATTGTGTTTCTGAAGAGAAAGTACAGACACGGTTCAAAGTCTGACTGTGTGTGTTTCCAGTCATCCTTTGGTGCCAGACAGTCTAACTGCATGTCTGCCTGTCAGCATGTCCATCTATCTGTCCATCTGTGTGTGTGTGTGTGTGTGTGTGTGTGTGGTCAACAATGCCTCATATCTTCATCACAACAGGAAGAATCAGAACCGTTCCCCATGTCAGGCGAGTTGTTGTTTTGTTTAACAGTTTCACGAGGAAGGACATCAGAAGAGAGGAGATTTGTCGTGTTTGTTTGTAAAAAAGGATATTTTTTATTTGAATGTACAATATATAAATATATATCATGTTTTAGACAAAGGGATGACTCTGTTAAGATGAATCTTTTCTATTTTGCACCGACTAATGATGTCTCTCAATAGTAATATTGATCTTACTGTTAAGTGAGGGAAAGATAAAGAAAGAATTTGTGGCGCGTTTATGTTGACATTGAAACAACAGAAACATTGTTTCAATACATTACTGAACCTTAGTTTTACACTGTGTGCTATGATCGTACACATTCACATCAGCCTAAAATAGTGAGTAAACTAAGATGGGTATTTGTCTGTTGGTCCTCCAGTTTGTCTCTGGCTCAGACACAAGTAGGTGTGGTGTGGACGAGTAATTGATTTGTATACACTGTCGTTCAGATCAGTTTTAGGAGATGTTTCTCTGCCAGATACAAACAATAGTTTGATAAAAGAATGTTGTCAACATTAACATACAACCAGAAATTATAAGAACAACAACCAGCAGATTTTCCGATGTTATTGTCTCCTGCATGACTCATCTGCAGGTATCTCTCCTGAAAGTCTGAGCTGTGAATTTATCCAGAATATTTCACATTTTGTATATGGAAACTGTATTGTAATGTGTTGTAGTGTGTAGTGCATTGCATTCTTTTTTTTTAGATTATTACTTTTACTGCAAATCATGTATTCTGTAAAGTATGTATGTAAAGATGGCTGCCATCAGTTTTCCAAAGCATGCTGAAGTGTTTTAGATTCCTCTATATTCACATTTCAACAAATGGATTTTCTTACTGTAATGAAACAAATGGGACACATGCCTGGAGGATAGGAAAAAGACAGTCAGCAACACATTCAAGTTCTAACACCAAATTGACCAAAGCACGCAAAGACTCTAGTTTGATCTTTGTTTGTATGTAACAGAAAATGGGGAAATGTTTTTTTTTTCTTTCAATGATTGAATTCAGAGTCTGGCCACTTTGAGAGCAATGACTCAATGTCTTTGGATTCTTTTAGTAGTGTGGATGCATCTTTTATGTTAGTCTTACAATGTTCATGTGAATGATAACTAGCATGTATAATATGTCATACGTAGAGTCAGCAGTGGAGGAAGTATTCAGATCCTTTATTTTATAAGTACTAATGCCACACTGTAAAAGTACTCTGTTACAAGTAAAGTCCTGCATTAAAATTGGAACTTCAGTAAAAGTATGTGAGTATAATCAGAAAGGTGTACTCAAAGTATTAGGTAAAAGTACTCAATGCAGAAAAATGTCTTCTGTGACTGTGATACTATTATAAATGATATCATTAGATTATTACTTGAACTTATCTAATGATTTTTTAAATTAAATTTGCTGATATTTCTCCCATTAATAAAATGATAACATAAAATTTAAAAAAATGAAAATAGTGAGACTACCCAAAGTGACTCCATCACAATTTTTGGAGAAGCTGGAACCATGACATTTTTTTACTTGAAAAATAATTAATCAAAACAATTGCCAATTATTTTTCTTGTCAATTAATACATTGACTAGGCTAATCATGTTAGCACTACTTGTATAAACTGTTGGGTAGTTTAATTTATAACAAATCATATTTTTAAGTTCTTCATATGTTTTGTTTGTAAATAATATTAATTTGAAAAGTAACCAAAGTTGTCAGATACATGTTGTACTCAAGTACAAGTAACTCAAATTTCTACTTCAGCACAGTACTTGAGTAAATGTACTTATACTTTCCAGCACTGTGTAGAGTATTTCATTTGATGATTTTATGTTAGGTTGCAGAGCAAACGTTACAACAACATTTCTGTGGTTTCCTCCTCATTTCTGTGAGAACAGAACATATAGTACTTTTTGCGATCGACTTGATGTTCAGGACCTCACACCAAAAAAACAATGAAAGGAATAAAGCAAAACATTGTGCAAAGACAACAAAAAGACAAACAAATGGGATTCTAATGCAGCAGCGAAAGCCAACTGTCGCCCTGCAGGCCATGTGTTGACAGCTCCTCCGACAATCTTAACAACATCAGTAGTCGTTGTAATGTTGCCTTCGGGGCCCATGCTAGTACCTGCAACACCAGTACACTGACAGGCCGACATTTCTTTCTCACCTCCACCTCAGTTTGATTGACATCCCCATAGAACAACCAGAGAGAATCCCCATTAATACACTTCAGACCTGAACACAAGCGCAGAGACTTTGATTTGAACTGATGCTTCACTTGCTGCGTCTCTTGTTAGACACCCAGACTCTCCTTTTGAAAGACTATCTGGTTACTGCTGCAGGGAAACAAGGCAGTTTTATCTTCTCTTGTCAATACGATGAGCTGAAAGTGAGACCTCTCAGTTCCACCCTTTTATTTCTGTTTTTAACACCTTGCTTGAGACAAAGGGTGAGAGATGAAAAATGTCTGTATACGTCTGACTGGTTCAAGAGGAGGTCAGACAATAAGGCTTTGTGGCTTCGGCTAGCCGCCACGGTTCAATAAAACGCTTTGATATGAGGAATAATGTCTGTGTGTTTCAAAGAGGGAGGGAAAAGAAGAAAGGAAAAGAGATGAAAGAGCCACGTTTAATGTCTCCAACCGTTTTGGGGTTGTCTGATGTAGACCTGCACTTTTTTTAATGTTGAAGTACAGTTTAGTCCTGGTCACAAATGATGGTGATGCCAGAGTTTGTAGATGACAGGAGGACATGTGTACAGCTGGTTAGTAATTATACTTACAAGGATGAAAGGCCTCAGAGCTGGTCCATGACTTTTCCAATGTGTAATTAATGATTTTTAATGATTTTATGAAAAGGTAGGCCGATTATAGGGAAAGTTGACAGTTAAAAAATGGAATTTATCAGAGTTAACTTAGATTTCATTATATAGAAAATGTAAAAATCAGAAATCTTAGTGACAGCTGTATAATGCAGTCGGGTGCAAAACGGGCTTGTCAGACAAAAGTGCTTAAACAACTATTGATGTTTATTTAGGTGTTTTCTGCGTAGAAGCGAAAACAACATGTTTTATAATGCAATCACCTTTTTCATTTCTAGCCACACTACCGCTGTGGCTCCAGGATCACAATGACGGTGTCTTAGTCTGTCCACCACTTTAGTCCTGACTAATATTTAAACAAACAATGAATTGGTTTCTAAAATATTCATGTTCCCCAGATGATGAATCCCGATGACTTTGATGAAACAACTGTTGGATGGATTGCCATTAGATTTGGAACAAACATTCATGTCCCCTTCCTGATGAATTGCAATAACTTTTTTTTATTTTTTAAATAAGTTCAATAAGTAATAAGTTGGTTTAGACTTTTGTTCAAAAGGATATTCTCCTACTGTCAGGGAACACCAGATATCTAAAGGCAAACACCCGCTTTATGTGCTATTTATCACTGTGGGTCTAGACACAAACAGAAACCTTCTAAAATACATTTACATGTCTGAGAATAAATTTAAGAACAGGTTTTTCTGTCATTGCTTCTTTCAGTTTTGTTCACATTTTTAACAAAGTTCGCTCTGAGTTAACGTTACCATTATTTCCCCCCCCCCCCCCCTCACAGAGTTTTCAGGAATAGATAGACCAGCAGTCTCCAAATGAAGAGACCAGTTTATCGACTTGTAATGTTGTCAGGTTCATTCGGGTGTAGCCAGAGGCTCATTCTTCACACTGATTCCTGTCAGCTTTAAACACTGTTTATATGATTTCCAACACCTCTGACAGGCCCAACCCAGTGCTGCACAGGCTGCCAGGCTGCAGAATAATGTCCCCATTCTGGCTGAAACATGCTGTATCTGCACGGTTTCTTTTTCTTCTTCATGTTTATGTCTTTGCTATTTGTGTTTTCCCTGCAGCTCCACTTCAGTTCATCTGCCGTTTAGATTATATTCACGTATGTACCGAGGTGACAGATGATCTGCTTTGCAATGGCAAAAACTGGGCTTGGGCAGTTAAAGGATGCCTTTGGGTCAGTTTGTTAGCATACAGTGCCCAGAAGACTGTCCTCAAGTCAAGCAAACACATTTCCCTGAGATCTGAAATGAGCTGAATGGACGGGGGGGGGGGGGGGGGGGGGGAGTGACTGTGTTCTTCTGAGTCACGAAAGGGTGGAGACTCCTGAAGTCCTTCTCCCGGCAAGAGAGGAAACCTGAGCGGGGTAGGTACCGTGCTGGAATCTACCGCACTGGCATCTGCCAGAGCCAAAACCTCATTCTGGAAGTTTGGAAAGCAGAGCGGAGTGACAGCATTTCCTGCATCCATTTAGAGTCCCACAATATGGAAAACATTTAGACCTCTTAAAGAAGAAAAGTCAAGTCATACCATGGTTTGCGCTGTGATTTCTTTCTCTGGTGGTTTTTTTGGGTAAATGCAAGTTTTGTAAAGGAAACCATTTTATTTGCAAACAATAACAAATTGGAAACAGAAGGGGAGGTTGTTTGATACTTGATTGTGTGGTCTCGGGGCAGGATTGTTCTTTGTTATGGATTTGTAAAATGAACGATATCAAAATGTCGATGAAAACAGTTAAATATCATCTGTGTCTCTGGAAACTATTGTCTGAGTCTGGCGGTCTGCCAGAATAACCAGGCATGATATATACACCAGCCACTACGAAACCACTATTCAACCACCATACGCTGTATTCATATTTACTACATTCATTTCAAAAGTATGTTGGGAACACACAAATCTCATGTCAGTCCAGAACCCTGAGAGAAAAGCTTTCTGTTGGTTCTTTAACATCAGATTCATTCCTGAATTATATTTACTAAAGAGAGTGTGTTGGGTATTAGACAACCCATTCAGCATTAATGAACATCAAACATCAGAGGTCAGCTCTACACTGTTATAGATGGAGATCCTGTTTAAGTGTTGGAATGTTTCTGTCCAAAGGAGCATTTCCTAAAAGTACCAAACTAAAATGTAAAAAATTAGCTTCACTCTCTACTTCATCCTCCTGTTTTCATTTACTCGATGGATCCTGTAAACAATGAGACCCTCAATTAAATAATTTTGTCTAACAAGAGAAAAAGAAAAGTGTCAACATTGTGTGAGTCACTCAACTGAAACATGAGGACTCAACAGCAATTAGCTTGTTTTTGTCATTTATGTCAAAGGGTTATACCACAATAATCCAGAAGCTATTTCCAACAGTCAAAGATTTGAAGCAGTCAAATTGGAAAACATAGTTTTCATTAGTTTTTATCAGTTATACTGTCTTTGTTTCTATTTCCATTTCTCTTAATGTATAGCAAATGCATACAGTTGTATACCACTGTTGCAATTACCTGTACCACTGTAATCAGTTCTGAAGCCCATTTTCTAAAATCATGTTCTTATAGCAAAACATATCTGCAAAACATTCACAATCAACATACAGTATTTCATTTGAATAGCCACTCAACCAAAGAAGGATTCAATTCAAGTTTTCATGGTCATCTTTATGTAACTCAAAGCATGAAGTTAGGAAAGGATCGTAGTCTGGGTATTTGGCAAAGCAAATTTGCAGCATATGAAAATATTTTGTGGGAGACAGATCATGCACCCACATTTTCTGGAAACGACATTCTCCGTGGACTCCACTGCGCTGGTGTTACGTCACAGTTTGAAAGAGAAAACCTCCCCACTTGTTCTACTAATGAATGTTCACCAGTGCAGGGATTATGTTATGCAATATGTTTCCAAAACGTTCTATTTCAACTTTTAAGTTGGAAGGAAATTTGAGGAGTATTAAGTTGAAGGTGAAGATGATTTGCTGTATATAAAAAAATGGCATTCAAGAAGCTCAGTAAGGTGCTTTGTTTATTTAGTGTGCTTGTGTGAATGATTGTGGGAGTGACTGCCAAATATGAAATAAAATCTGTTGACAGAAGAATTTAAAAGTCAATGTAGCTTCAGTCAATGTAGCTTCAGTCAATGTAGCTTCGTGCAGCAAACAGTTTAAATAATGGTATAATGGTGTGTCTCTAGATGTTTCATGACTTATTAAAAAGTTCAGAGATGGACATTTTGAGACATGTCAGATAGTTACATGTGATTGTTTAGTTTATGAAAACCATCCCATAAACTGCACGTCAGTCACTTCCCATGACCTTCTCCGGTTTGCCTCTCAGATCAGAAGTTTTCTGAGGAAACCGTCAGGTGAATTGGGAGAAAGAGCTCTTTGGGTGATCTAAGGGGTTAAACGGGAGTCGAATAGTCTCTTGGCTGCCATTCAAGAGGCGAGCAGCTTCAGACGGTACTGGTCGCAGCTCACAGCAGCTGAAAGAGAAGTTTGTCTCCAACGCCTCCCCCCCTCCTGTGTCTCTGTCTCCATATAATTACACTATGGCTGACAGACATGGTGCTTAAAGTAACAAAACAAAGACGGACTGGAAAATAAACAGCTCCTCAGTCATTCACTGAAAGGGCGAGTCTGAGATGTGTACGTTGTTGAGTTTTATACTAATAGTTTAGCAGAGAGGGGAAAAAGTCTGCAGTGAAAGCAAAGCTACGTCCTTGGATACCAGAAAGGTGACAGTCAGTCATCCTATTACTCATTTCCATGAATTAATCAGGTCACAAAAAGCTCAGCCACAGCTAGTATTATTGTTTCATTCCCAGTGACACAAGCGAGTCATGTTTGTAATTAGTTTAGAGTTACTTCATGCTTGAAATTTCAGAAATAAAAATGTGTGTGTGTGTGTGTGTGTGGATGGGGGTTAAAAAGAGGCAGAATAAAACAGAGAGGTGGAGAGATGGAAGGAGCGCAACTCGTATAGGCTGCAACTGGACAATTTGTGCACACATACATATATAACATTCAAATTGAGTAATGAAAAATAAAACATCTCTGGCGCTCGCCTTTGTACTCACTTTCATCTTTTTATACTTGACAATTTAAATAAATCTAATTCAAGTATAGACATCAGCAAAGGAATTATAAACGTATGTTAGTAACAAAATAATGTGACACTATGTTTGGTTAATTTATCCGTTAGTTGATCTCAAGAAAAATATAACTGTAAAAACAATTGTCATTTACGATTATCTTACCATTTAATTTCTCATATCAACACCAAAGCACGAATCTCACAGACAGACAGGCAGGAAGGTAAGATAAAAGTCCAAGGCTGCGGTCGAATAGTCTTTTTTGTTACCAATTGTGAAATGACCCAGAAGATTTTAGGTGGAAGTTATGATAAGAGCTGGTCAAATTCTCTAACTGCAAAGGAAAGGTGCTGGAAAAGTTTGTAAAAGACGTGGTAAGGTAATTTCTGAGACTATTCAACCGCAGTCCAAGTTTACTTAGTTCAAAAACGTGAGTAAGGGTCAAAACAGGTAGACAGTCAGATCAGGGGATTATAGATAGAGACTCATCACAACATCGGTCAGTAAGTAGTTCAGGCAGAATAAACACTGGACAGACAAACACAGAGTGCAGATGGACCAGTATATATACAGCAAGACTAATCAGGGAAATGGGCTGCAGGTGAGTGATGGACGGAGGTAGTCAGGTGATGAGAATTGTGGGAAAGGTGCTGCTGCAAGCAGGAGGGAGTGGCTGAATCTGGCTGAAGTCCTGATTTACAGACTGACTGATTCTGTCAATCAAAAAACAAATCAACAAACAAATCAAAGTTAAGCTAACTCTTTGTGCTGTATACAGATGGTGACGTTGGTCGAGATGTCTTTGTTCAAAAACTTTGGAAAAGTGGATAACGGCCTTTTTTAAAGACGACATCTTGACACCTGCTTTTCTACTGTGACAAGTCAAAATGTCTGCTGTGAAAAAGTCCTATTTAGACCAAAATTTAAATCCTGAATCCAAAGATGATCTTGACATTAAATTCACGAAGCACAATCATCCAGAAGATGAACCATTTTCTCATTAAAAATGAATAAAAGAAAATATCTTCATTCTTGATGTTTCCAAAATGTCAACTTTATACACAAGGTACTTCATAATCTAGTGGGCAGATTGCCTACATGTATTTTTCTTATTGTTGCTATCCGAACCACACTTGATACTGTTTCCAGTCTAACCAGTATGGACTCACTGCAGCCTTGTCATTATGTGCATTTGTCTGGCCTTTGTTGTATAAAAATAGCTGAGTTAATCAAATGCATTAAGCCATAGTCTGCTTTTTCAGCCATAAAATCGTATCTTCATTCACGAGGTAGTGTGTCTCTTCTTCAGAGTGGATCGAATCATGTGAAATAACAAATCCAGTGCTGAAGGGCCCAACAACTAAACCATTTACACTGTCCATCACACGGAGAAAAGTCCGTACAGGCACACTGGTTTCATGGAAAACATCATTTAGATGTTTAAACTGTAACAAACTAAAGGCTTCCACTATATTCAATGGTTGGAGACAATAAAAGCAAGTGAACAGAGCTTAAGCTTAGTTTATACCCACATCAGTCATGGACATTTACTCTTTACTAGCTGATGACTCTGCGAACATCCTCCATGTTTACAGGACAATAACTTCAAACCCTGAGTTGGTGAATGTGTTTGTTGCTAAGATCTGAATTTATCTTTGCATTTTCAAGGAGACATTTCAATAATACTGGATTATGTGGCTAACAAACATCAGAAATGTGTGCATTTTATGCGTTTATTCATATGTTTATTGACTACTTAGGACCTGTCTGTCATCATCTTTCTTTGGTTGTGAGGACATTAATAAACACTGATGTGCAATCAGCAACAAGACAGTGAGGAGATGTCTGAGCTGTCTGCGGTTTCACACAAGAGGGCTCGCTAACAGCGTAGGTATCGATCCACATGCACTCTGAGCAGCAAAGTGACAAAACACCGTCAAGATGATGATGATGGTCAATGAGGGAAGAAGACTATGGACTTTATGGTTGGACTGTCGTTCCTCTGGTGATCACTTGTGCTGCTTCAGATTTCTGCCCTCATGGGATCATTTAGAGCTGATCATCTTAAAGAATATTTCTTAATGGATTGACTTAACTTGTAACGTGTGAGGCTTTTTTATTGTATAACTTACAACAAATGATTAATTGTTATTTGTTGTGCATTCTTAATGTTTTCAAGACAATCAGTTTTCTATATTCTATTGAGTAGGATTGTTAAATTAGGTTGCTTAGAAAGAAAACGTCACTTGCCATTATTCTGTTATAATAACTTAACAAATAAATCTAGAAAGGTGCACTAAGTAGAGTACAGGTGTGTCTGCAGCGACCACTGCTGTATTCTGTGATTGAATGAAGACAACCAGTCGTCAAATAGACTTCATTGAAACTCAAAAACAAGCTGCGATATAACGTTATACAAACAATGGTCTCGAAGTCTTCCAATGATTCATTTTATACAATCGTGCCAAAACACAAAGGTAAACTCACCAAGCTATCTGGCCGCTTAGCAACAAGGCACAGCAGTGTGTGAGTGAGTGTGTGAGTCACCTCAACCATGTGAGGATGCATGAGCATGCAGCCATAACTGGGCATCCAAAATTTCATGCACTTTGCTGCAGCAGAATGTGAGATTAGGTGAGTGAGGTGCACACTCACTCAGTCACGAACGCACAAAGTCACACAGGACCAAACACATAACCTTCCGCCTGGCGGAGATAATAATACAATTACATTTTAAGTAATCTTAACGAGGATTGATATATAAAATAAATATACCTTCAAACGAATATTTACCTACCTTTCTCACTTAAAATAACAACTTAACATCCCCTTTGCTGAACTCAAGTAGCTGCAGTGATGTACAGATGTGCTCCAGGACACCATGACATCACTTGACATGACATCATTTAACTTGCCCACAGGTTGGGGCACCACTGCTCTAGACCATGCAGTTGAAAATGACCGACAGAAATACAAAGCTTACATGATTTGCAGGAGCTAAAACTCGTAAGTACTCTGGCGTGTTCCTTTAAGCGATCTCTCATCTTGTTTGTGGCAAAAACAGAAAAATGTCTTCCATTAATTACCCATCCCTGATGTATTCATTAACATAATTATAAAATCATAATCTGGACAGGGTAATTAGACGGTGAAGGGGTGGAGCTCGAGTGCCAGTGGCAGAATTAGCCCATTTTCCTTCAGTTCACAGTGAGGTCAGCACACACCGCAGGCCTGAAGACGAGGGCCAGAAACCCTCCTCCGCCGCTCGCTGCCCGGGATCCGTTTCATCGTCTCCATGACTCTGAATCCTGACAAAGGAAAACAATTAAGACAGGAGGCGAGGCAGGGGTGTTTTCAGATGAGAAAACCCCAAAAAGAGACGGAAGAGAAACATGGCATGTTTTTTGGACTAGTCCTGCCAGCAACCTCCCCTGAATCCTTCCATTGTATCCTAACCACAAATCACACACTTTGCCTGGAAAAGCAGAAAGGAGACTTGACTGAAATATACATCGGAATTTTTGGGCTGTGTTTATATGGGAATGAGCTTTTATTAAAGGTTTGATCCAGTTCTGGTTGTTGTTATATGCAAATAAAAGTTTAGAACAGTACTTCCAATACAGAAAAGTGTCCATAATGCTGTGACATTTAAGCTCAGAATTGCAAGCATATTTGAAGCTGGAGAGTTGCCAGTTCATCTCCATGGGCACTTGAGCAAGGCACCAATCCCCCAACTGCTTGGAGAACCGACTATGTGGCAGCCCCCTTGCTCTATGTGTGTGTAATGAGTAACAACAGAGAGTAAATATTGAATTTCCCCATTTAGGGATTAATAACCTTCTTCTTCTTCTTCTTCTTCTTCTTCTTCTTCTTACTGTAACAGGGTAGAGATTTTTGAATGCTTCAGTGCTCCATTTTCCCTCAGGAGTGCTGTGACTTTGTAATCAAGCCCTCTTTACTTTTACAGCTAAAGTTAATTACAGGTTTCAGCGAGCAGCCTGCAGAGGTTCAGAGTCAAAAAAAAAAAAAAAATGCCTGAGTGCCTGAGCCGAACGAGGTGCTGCTGCTACTTAAACACACGTCTCTAGAAAGGTTATAGCTTTTTAACTGCTTGCATTGGTTTTTCATGTCACTGTTCTTGCTCTTCAGCCCAAATATGAGTTTCCATAAGTAACTGTGTTGTTGAAAGAGTCAAACAGGATGCCGTTACACTGTAAAACAGAACTTTCTCCGACCAGAGTCGATTTTGGGCTTGAGTGCCTTGCTGTGGTTTGTTGTGCAATCTCTAAGTTATGCACTTTATTTTCTAACCACTGGCACTGTGACGCCTTTTTACTGTTTTCCATTGCAACTGTTTCCTTTTAACGCCAAAAACATTTCATATGATTTTTGCAGTTTGAACACATTTTTACAAAGTATTTCCTCTTTGCAAAATGACGTTTTTTGAAGATATGCAGACAGAAAAGAACAAAACATTTGAGCACGAGAGTTAAATCTTGACCTTTGGGAACAGTGTAATCAAAAATAATCTAAGCTCAAAGGTCCACTTATTTGGTTTTCAGAGATTTTAATTGCGTCACATGGTCTTCCTCGGGGAACAGAGCCTGCTCAGGCGTTATCACATGACCGGGAGGTTTCACTTGACAAAGGTGTCAGATTGTACAAAGCTGTGTTGGTCTATAATTATATTTGACACAGTAACTGTATTTACATTCTTTTATTTACTTTGTGATAGGTGTGACTGTGAGCTGTGCACATACATTAAGAACTGGAGTTGCCACTATTGCCTTGCAATCTCCGTGTTTATGTTCTTCCATTCACTATGATAGTGGAGATGAAGGTGATGCAGTGTCTTTTCAACTTCCTTAACATCTTGTCTTCACTATGAAGGATCTTCAATGGAATTGGAAACTTGTGAGATGCAATGGAAAGCTCCAAAATGCTGGAAAAGGGATCATTGAATATACTGTCCACCTTCAGGTGTATAAAGTATAAGTTTGTATTGTGAGATTGTGGAATAGAAATATGGTATACAAATATCAGATTTACTCTTTTGATGTTGAGGTGGGCATTTGTTTTTAATTAACGATATTTGTCACCAAGAAAAATATCATTGGCGCTTTCAAATGGAGATTAGCCTTCTCCACCTCTGCCACTTAATCCACGTTATCAGTGTTTTCTAAACTGCTTCCAGACCTGAACTTTTGAGCAGCTCGTATCATTTACAGCACAGTACACGTGAAACTCACCTATTCAAATAAATAGTTGCAAAATAGGCCTTATTTTCTGAAATCAGTACTATTCTGTCCATTAAATGTAAAGCTACAGCCACACGATAGTTAGCTTAGCTTAGCATAAAGACTAGGAGCAGGGGGAAACAGCTAGCCTGGGTCTGTCCAAAAGGTAAACCAGCTTCTTAAACCATTCCTGTAAACACCAAAAAGAGCCCCTTTGCTGTAAACAGAAGAATAGGTTTCTTTGGTCTGGGAGAAAACAGCCAAACTGTCAAAAACGAATCCATAGCTCAGGTAAAAGCACGTATGACCACCAATGAAACCTTCATTTAATACAAATACTTTATTGACCATGTGTGTATGGCACACTTGTTGATGGAATCGCTAAATCATGAGAACATAAACCAGGTTTGTCTTATTTTTACAGTTTATATTTGCAAAATGACACAGAGAAACTGTAATGCATATATAGAAGCAAAAGTGCATATTCTTGTTCCTTTTTTGTTTTGTCCATATACACATTACACTATACATAAATAATTGCATTGTAAAAATGACTCAAGTATTTACATGTATAATATATTTTATATAATATATAAATTTTATATTAAATCTAGGTAGATTACAATTAGGACACCGGGTCAGGAAACCTCATGTGAGTCTGCATGTCCGTGTGCTATCTGTGGTTGTTGAGTAGCACCTCCAGCCAGCACGGACAGGAGGTGATGAACTGCCTTGAGTAGCAGGGGCCCCAGCCTTTAGCAAAACTGATGCGAACACTGTGGGGGTCCCAGGGCCCCTCCTGGCACTCAGGCTTCACGCCGTGCTCCGCCATCCAGCTGGAACGCTCATAGTCAAACACCTTGAGGGAGAAGCCCGGCATCACCCTCTTGACACTCAGCCCCCGGGCCCTGGGTGGGTCCAGAGTGGGTGAGTGGACAAACACCGGATGCTGGCTGCGGTTGTACAGCCACACTCCGTCCGGCTCCCGGCTCAGCACGATGCCGTAGCCGATTTTACTGCGTATCTGTTGCACGCCACTGCTGCTGCTGCTGCCGTTCCCTCCACTTCCATGGCTGGGGTGTCCGTGAATACCCGACGTGCCGTGGCTGCCCGGGTCGTCGCGGCGTCTGTGGTAGGCATTGGCGTGGAGCTGGCCCAGGCAGAGGCCCGTGCCCTGAGGTAGGTCATAGAAGATGTTGAGCGAGGGCTCGTAGGCCGGATAAAGGCGACCCACACGCGTGCGCTGCTCCCAGTAGGCAACACTGCACCAGTGAGAGCGATGTCCGCCGGAAGTCGAGGAGCCGATGGAGGTACCAGTGTCTGAGGGGAAGAAGAGAGGTGGAGGAATTAATATTTGCATCTGTAACAAAGACTGCATGCACTCAGATCAAACCCACTTCAGTTATGCTCTGTAGGGAAGCATCCACACTCACTAGGTTTCGTCATTCATGTATTCATGTTTTTCCTTTAATTTGTTACTTGTGAATATTTGGAGAAGGTGGCTAAAACTGTCAACACTGAACAGCCCACTTCCTCCTCATCACCTCCTTCCATAACACTCCTTCAGGTCCCGAGTTAAAGAGGAGCAGCAGCGAGGGGAGAGGTGGGGGGTGGGGCTGAAAAGCATTCAGCTCTCTGTCAACCTAGCACAACCCTGTGAACCCTTGACCCCCCAGCCTTCATGCTATCAGCTCACATTAACTCCCACACAGAGTGATGCCATTATTTTGCTCCAGAGACTCTATTGACACAGAGGATTTAAAGACCCATGTGCCTGTGGCCCCATTCCTTTCATATTCCCGCGAGCACCCCCTCTTCATCCACCAGGGGCCAGGATGGCTGCGGCCCTTCTCCCATTAACAAGCGGCTTTTGGGTGAAACCAGGACCGAGATTAGGCTAGGTGTGTTATGTTTGCACAGCAGCCATTTTTGTTTCAGGGGTGGGGGAAGAGGCTGTGGTGGTACGGGGAGCAGGGAGGAGGAGATGTGTGCGAGTGTTTGTACAATACAAGCACACACACAAACTAGATGATGAGACAGGGCCTCACACATGCACATTACACACAAATTGCGCCTTCTGATCCAAACAGTATGACTATAACACACACAAAATTGCACTTCTCATCAGAGGCCCACGTGTGTCATTAGTGAATTCCAGGCTGGCAACTCCTGCGGTCTGGAGTTTTTGCAGGTCTCTCTCTCTCTCTCTCTCTCTCTCTCTCTCTCTCTCTCTCTCTCT